>NC_057759.1:3673778-3738732 GCF_004010195.1 Chiloscyllium plagiosum
ATTTGACTGAGACAAGGTGGGGGGAGGGAAAATGAGGACATTGGAGAAATCTGAGTTCATCCCTTGTGGTTGGATGGTTCCTAGGCAGAAGATGAGGCGCTCTTCTTCCAACCATCGTGTTGCTATGGTCTGGCGATGGAGGAGTCCAAGGACCTGCATGTCCTCGGTGGAGTGGGAGAGGGAGTTGAAGTTTTGAGCCACGGGGTGGTTGGGTTGGTTGGTCCGGGTGTCCCAGAGCATCATGGAGCGGGCATCCCAGAGCGGGCATCACACCGCTGTCCTGCTGATTGAATAAGTGCATTGAGCTACAGCTCAGTTCGATGTGAATAAGAACAGCAAATTTCAAAGAAAAATTAAACCAGAGAGAATTGCTTAAGAGCCTGCTTCCTTGCGTGGCCCAAACAGTTACGCAATGTGCACAGTTTGTTCCCATTTCAGTTCAACCGTATTGCCTGCATAAGTGCAGTCTTGTCATGCTGCAGCTAATGAGACTGGCTCAAGGGGGGGGGGGGGGGGGTATTTGCAAGTAGCATTAAGCAGAATACTCAATCGTTTTGAAAACTGCTATTGGCAAAATAATTCTCTGCTGGTTTTTGAGTCAGGCAAACCCCAAATTATCCTCAGAGACTTGAGACCTCTCAGAGTCACCCCTTATGATTTGTTATTCAGTTAATAGCACCAGGCTCACTGTGACATTTATATTGTCCGGATGCCATTGTCAATATTACATTCTTCGTGCCATTTGCAAATGTGAGTTTCAAAAGAAGGAATTAATTACCATTGGGTCTTCCAAAACCACCTCTGTGCATTGGTTATGTCCTGATATTGCTTTAAATAGATGACTAATGTTCCCTTTGAAACATGTTTATTGGAGATTCCCTTGCATAGGCTATTATCTGTGGAGCGATGGTCACCATTTAAAAGTTTATGGATAGGTTGAGTAGCCAAGGCCATTTTCAATAATAGTGAATCCCAAACGTAGAGGGCATAGGTTAAAAGTGAGAGAGGAATAAAGTGCCCCAAGGGGCAACTTTTTTCACCTAGAGGATGATGTATGAAATGAGCTGCCAGAGGAAGTGGTGGAGGCTAGGACAATTACAGCATTTAAGCGGCATCTAGGTGTGTGTATGAATAGGAGGGGTTGGAGAGATAGGGGCCAAGTGCTGGAAAATGGGACTAGATTATTTTAGGATATCTGGTCAGCTTGAATGAGTTGGACTGAAGAGTCTGTTTCCGTGCTGTACAGTTCTATGACTCGAGAAGGAATGTGGAGTCAGCCATGACAGAGCAAACAACTGAATGGCTGAGTCCTGTTCCCACATCTTACTGTCTGAAAACTAGCTTCTGATGACCTGAACACTGCATGCCCATCAGTAACTCCGTTCCCACTGCTTTCTGAGGTTAACATTTCCAAAGCTAAGCAATCCTACCCCATCTCACTGCTACTAAAAGAAATTAAAATTCATCCTCCTTTTACCTATGCAGCCATTCATTGAATTGAATACCATTCCTGCTCATCAGCAGCTTCAAATTTTTCCAAAACCTCAAATGCCTCAGCAACTCAGTATCCTTTATTATTTTTTAAAACGTCAGCGCTCACACATTTGATACGATCACCTCTCACATATCTTCACTGCATTTTGAACCTACACGATCTTGGGCCATAAGGGCACCCTTTCAATCCTGGAACCAGCCCGGTGAATCTTGTATGAATAGTCGACAACGGAAATGGATTGACTGTTAAATAAGGGACAAAAACTATACAGTTATTGGGGATACTGACCAGTGTCCTGCAGTAAATTTCACAATGTGATGTTTCATCTCAGCTGGCAACATAATTCACTGATCTATTTGGTTATTACAAAGCTTTCTGTGCCTTTAGTTTTTTTTTCAAAGCAAACTTTTTTTTTGTACACAGGCTGCCGGCTTTAGCCACCAGACTCTTAATAGAGAAAACTAGATCATTTCCTCTGGAATTTACGTTAAAACCCCTCTGTGACAGATGTAGGATTTGAATTCAATAATAATCTGGAATTCTGAGTTTAATGGCCAATTGGTGCAACAACCCATCTGGTTCACTAATGTCCTTTCGGGAAGGAAACTGCAATCCTTACCTGGTCTGGGCCTACACGTGATTCTAGACACACAACAATGCAAATGACTCTTAACTGCACTTTGTGCATGTTGCGGATGGGGGATAAATGCTGGTCTAGCCACTGACATCCATGAACTAATTTTAAAAACTCAGTCTCATAGAACATAGAACATTGAAGAATACAGCGCAGTACAGGCCCTTTGGCCCTCGATGTTGCGCCGATCCAAGCCCACCTAACCTACACTAGCCCACTATCCTCCATATGCCTATCCAATGCCCGCTTAAATGCCCATAAAGAGGGAGAGTCCACCACTGCTGCCCCCAATCAACTCATACCTGATAGTTAATTTGTACTATCAAATTTAATATCCCATTTTTCCACGTTATAATCTGTTCTTTTCCTAGCCATTCACATGGTCTATCTCTAACCTATTTTACCAGCTTTGTGATCCCCTTCAACTTGTTATCTCCACCCAAGTTTGTAAAAAAAACCTTTTTGCTTCAATGCACGAAGTCCATTCATCCAGTTCATGACATCATTTATAATTATTACTGATAATTACTACTGATCCTTGTGACAGGTCACTTGTTACAGCTTCTCAATCTGATAATGGCCTGGTTAGCCAATCTTCATTGGCACTTAAGAAAACAATCTGTAAATGTAATAGAATGCTGGCCTTTACATCGAGGGGGCTGGAGGACAATGATGCAGAAGTTATGCTGCAGTTATACAAAGCCCTGATTCGGCCTCATTTGCAGCAGATCTGGATGGATAGATTGGCCTTGCAGGGAATACAACGTTGGTTCACAAGAATGATGCCTGCTCTTCGGGGCTTAAATTGTGAAGAGATTTTAGACAAATTAGGGCTGCTCTCTCTAGAATATAGAAAGTTAATAGATGACCTGATTGAAGTCTTCAAGATACTAGCAGTGAAAGACAGGGTAGATAAATGTAAATTATTTCCATTGTTTGGGGATTCCAGAACAAGGGAGGGCATTGTCAGAGAATGAGGTCTGTATCATTCAAGAGAGTTGATAGGATACACTTCACCGCACAAAGACTGTTAGAGGTTTGCAACTCTCTTCCACAAACATCAGTAGATGACAGATCAGTTGTTTGTTTTCAATTACATTTTTGCTTGGCAGCGTTCCCATAGGGAGTGTGGCCATAGATCAGCCATTTACCAATTGAATAGTGAATAACGTCAAGGGGCTGAATGGCCTACTTCTGCCTTCCTGATTCCTAAATAATGGTTTGGGCGCTGGGAGAGAGAGATGGACAGGTGGAGACGCTAAAATAATACAAGAAGCTGTGGACGCTGGAGATCTGAACCAAGAACATATAATGCTGGGGAAACGCAGCAGGTCCGGCAGCATCTGTGGACAGAGCATGAAAAGTTAACGTTCTCAGTCCAGCAACCCTTCTTCAGAACGGAGCAGCTGAAGACAATGACCAGAGGGAAATAAGGGGAAAGCAGCAAAGGAATTGTTGATAGTTGTTGACAGGCAATATTAAACCCATCTGCAATACCTATATGGCTACTTTCAGCACTGCAAACCCTTTATTAATTCCTCCTTATCTCTATTATCCAACCTCTCTTCTTCGCTGGTTTCCTACTAACCAGCCCTTTGGTTGCATTCACTCTTATCTCTCTCTCTCTGGGCACTGTCTCCATCTATTTCTCACACTCTCCATCCCTCCATACTATCTTTATCTAGACTCTTCTAGTTCTGAAGAAGGGTCTCTGGACTTGAAACGTTAACACTTTCTCTCTCTCGTTACAGCTGCTGCCAGACCTGCTGAGTTTTTCAAGGGTAACCCTAATTTATCCAATATTAATTCTATTAGCATTATTTAAAATGATATCAATGGTCTCTGTCTCTCATTCCCTTTGGAAAATTCCTTTTCAACCATTCTCAGGATTTTGTTATTTTACTGTCCTCTACGATAAAGACAGAGCGGAGAGGTCCGCCCATTTTGTCTGTCGCTAATTTCATGCTCATGCTTTTCCACAGATTCTCACACGAGGGGCCAATGACTAAAAGTTAGGGCCATACAATCCAGGGGAGGTTCTGGGAAGCATTTTATTATTGCTCATGGAACGTGAGTGCCGCTGGCTGGTGCAACATTTGTTGTCCAACCATAATTAGCCAGAGAGAAGCTCAGAGTCAATCACATCACCATGGGTCTGGAGTCAGACGGAAACCATACAATTAAGAACTGTAGATCTCCTTCCCTGAAGGACAGCCGTGAACCAAATTGTTTTTATTCTGACAATCAGCATTGGTTTCATGATCATCATTAAATATTTAATTCCAGTCGATCATTGAATTCAATTTCCATCTGCCGTGGCAGGATTTGTACCCAGTTCCCATGAACATTACCAGGGTCTCGAGCTTAATTGACTGGTGATAGTACATATCACAAAAAGTACGGGAGACATATGGAATTAACTTCTACAAACCACAAACTACTTTGATTCAAACCATTCATAAGTTATTTGATTTAAAACTGAGAGAGATACCTTTTGTGTTAAGCAGATGTATTAAAGGAGCTAGGGGGCCAAAGGTAGGGCTGTGGAGCTATCAGTCAAAATTTGATTGAATGGTGGAACAGGTTCAAGAGGCTGAATGGACTACTCCTAATTCTTAGAGTGCTATGGACTTGAAACGTTAATTCTGTATCTCTCTCGCTCACCCCACAGATACTGCCAGACCTGCTGAGTTTCTTCAGTTATTTCTGCTTCAGTCAATTTTTCTAACGTCTACTTGTATTGGATTCACATAATTTAGGACATAATTAGTCTTTTATTTTTGTTCTGTACATTTATTCTAAATCTGCATGCTTTCACTTATTCTGGAACCTTTCTGATATCTAATAGTTCCCCAATTTTCTGGCGTGCTTTAGTCTGCACGCCGTTGGACCCTGCTTCTTTCAAAGGGACGGAGACTCTGTTTATTGAAATGAAAACATTCACAAACGCTTCTTTCGCCAGAAATGTATACTCGGTGACGTTCTCTCTCTCTCTTTCTCTATCTATCTATCTCGTACTTCAGCCAGGCGGGATTGGCGGCAGAGTGTGCGCGGGGGGTGGTGCGGTGATAAATTGATTTACCAGTTGAGCTTTAGCAGGCAACATGACAGAAGCAGACTGCAACGGTGAAGTGTAGTTTGGTGGAGGGTGTTTGGGACAACATTTGTTATGTTTTAATGTCCATATAAATGCGTGTCTCTTTCCTGATGACTGAGGCAGATTCACTTTGATTCAAACCATTCATATTCAAGGCAGCGTAAGTCACTCCCTCATATTTGTCTTGTGCACATCAGAATACTCGCCCTGTATTCAGTAACATGGAAATTGCTGTTTGTAAAGTATACGCTGATATCTTTTGCCTTTAACACTCTATAAAGGTTTTTTTTTGTGTGTCCACCTATCTCAACCTCTTACTTCTTGTCAATCCCTTTCTCACCTAGTTCTTTTCACTTTTTTTTTGTTTGGTCTCTTCATTTGAATTGGAATATAGGGGATATGGTGAGTAAATTTGCAGTTTGGTGATATCAATGAAGAAGGTTATCTCAGAGTCTCACGGGACGTTTATCAGCTCGGCCAATGGGCCAAGGGGTGGCAGATGGAGTTTAATTTAGATAAGTGTCAAGTGTTGCATTTTGGTAAAAAGAATCTGGGCAAATCTTAGAAAGTTCATTGCAGGGCCCTGGGAAGCGTTGTCGAACAAATGGACCTTAGTGTGCAGGTGCATAGTTCCTTGAAAGTGGCATTACATGCTTGCCTTCCTTGCTCAGAGCATGTAGTATTGGAGTTGGGATATCATACTGCAGCTGGACAGTACATCGATTAGGCTACTTTTAGAATTTGGAATATAATGCTGATTTCTCTCCTGTAGGAAGGACGTCGTTAAACTAGAAAGAGTACAGAAAAATGTTGCAAACTTATTTCTGGAACTGGAAGGGTTTTTGATTATATGGAGATGATAAATGAGCTGGGACACCTGTTTCCATAAAGTGTCAGAGGCTGAAGGATGACCAGGCAGAGGTTTATAAAATCATGAGGGGCATAGATAAGGTAAACAGATAAGATCTTTCTCCCAGATTTCAGGAGTCTAAAACTAATGGGCACAGTTTTAATGGGAGAGTGGAAAAAATTGGAAGGGATCTGAGGGGCAACTTTTTGACATAGAAGGTGGTGTGTATATGAATGAGCTATCAGCAGAAGTAATAGAGGTGATACAATCACAACATTAAAAAAAGAACACTTGGAAAGGTGCGTGGATAAGAAAGGTATGTGCCAAACACAGGCAAATGGGAGTAGTTCAATTTAGGATACTTTATCGGCATGGATGAGTTGGACTGAGGGGTCTGTTTCTGTGCCGTACGACTCTATGACTCTCTCACTTTTCAATGTGCTTCTGAAAGTTGAATGTATCTGGAAAGTCTCACCACAGAGAGCTGTGTGGGGGCAGAGTTATTGTGTATGCAAAGGCTGAGAGAGCTAGATGCTTGATCAGTGAGGAATCAAGGGAAAGGACAGGAAATTCAACGTGACTCATATTCGATCAGCTATGATGCTATTGGATTGTAAAGCAGTCTCGAGGTGCTGAACGTCCTTGTGCTCCCAACCGACCTTTGGACAACTCCCAATCATGGGACTTCCGTGAAAAATTCAAACCTGTTCTGTAAGTTGCATCTTTGTCCCGTCAGTGCGAAGTAGTGCCCAGGTGGAGACTGAAAAGCAACATAATAGTTTTGGCTGCTTATTTGTACAGAGGAAAACATAACACACTTGACTCATTCCAGGCTACTGGGTCATAGAGTCATCGAGTTATAGAGTAACAGAGATTTACAGCACGGAAGCCGGCCCTTCAGTCCAACTTGTCCATGCCAACCAAATATCCAAACCCAATCTAGTTCCACCTGCCAGCACCCGGTTCATATCCCTCCCAGCCTTTTCTATTCATATACCCATCCAGATGCCTTTTAAATGTTGCAATTGTACTAGCCTCTACCACTTGGTCTGGCAGCTCATTCCAAGTACGTACCGCCCTCGACATAAAAATGTTGCCGTTCAGATCTATTTTTATCTTTCCTCTCTCACCCTAAAACTATGCCCTCTAGTTCTGGACTACCCTATCCCAGGGGAAAAAAAAAACTTTGTCTACTTATACTATCCATCCCCTCACTATAAGGTCACCACTCAGCCTCCGACGCTCCGGGGAAAACAACCCTAGCCTACTCAAACTCTCCTAATATCTCAAATCCTCCAACCCTAGTAACATCCTTGAAAATCTTTTCTGAACCCTTTCAAGTTTCACAACATCTTTCAGGTAGGAAGGACACCAGAATTGCAGGCAATTTTCCAAAAGTAGCCTATCCAATGTCCTATACAACCGAAACATGACCTCCCAACTTCGGTACTCAATACTCTGACCAATAAAGGAAAAACAAAGGCCTTTTCACTAACCTATCGACCTGCAACTCCACTTTCAAGGAGGTATGTACCTGCACTCCAAGGTATCTTTGTTCAGCTATACTCCATACGACATTACCATTAATTGCATAAGTCCAGCAAAGATTTCTTTTCCAAAATGCAGCAACTCCCATTTATCTAAATTTAACTCAATCTGCCATTTCTCTGCCCACTGGCCCATCTGATCAAGATCCTGTTATAATCTGAGGCAACCTATTTCGCTGCCCACTACACTGCAATTCTGGTGTAATCTGCAAACTTAAAACTATACATCTTATGCTCACATCCAAATCATTTATGTAAATGACGAAAAGTAGAGGACACAACACTGATCCTTGTGGCACTCCACTGGTTACAGGCCTCCAGTCTGAAAAACAACACTCCGCTACCACTCTTGTCTTCTACCTTTGAGCCAGTGCTGTACCAAATGGTTAGTTCTCATCGTATTTCATGAGATCCAACCTTATTCACCAGTCTCCCATAGGGAACCTTGTCGAACGCCTTACTGAAGTCAATATAGATCACGACCACCGCTCCAACCACATCAACCCCCTGTTTCACATCTTCAAAAAAACTCAATCAAGTTTGTGAAACATGATTTCTCATGCATAAAGCCATGTTGACTACCCTAGTCAGTCCTTGCCTTTGCAAATACTTGTACATTCTTTCCCTCAGCATTCCCTCCAACAACCTGCCTACCACGGACATCAGGCTCACTTGTGTATAGTTCCCTGATTTGTCCTTACCACTTTTCTTAAACAGTGGCACCACGTTATCCAACCCCCAGTTTTCCTGTACCTCACCTGTGACAATCAATGATATAAGTATGTCAGCAAGAGATCCAGCAACTTCCCACAGAGATTTAAGGTGCATCTGATCAGGTCCTCGGGATTTATCCATTTTTATGTGTTTCATGACATCCAGCACCTCCTCCTGTGTTTTCTGGACATTTTGCAGATGTCACCATCTATTTCCTTACATTCTATATCTTGCATGTCCTTTTCCATAGTAAACATCGAAGCAAATTACTCGATTAGTATCTCCTCCATCTCCTGTGGCTCCACCTTGCTGACCACCTTGCTGATCTTTGAGGGGCCCTATTGTCTTCCTAGTAAACTTATTGTCCTTAACGTCTTTGTATAAACCCTTTGGATGCTCCTTAACTCTTTTTGCCTAAACTATCTCGTGTCCCTTTTTTGCCACCCCGACTTCCCTCTTAAATATACTCCTACTGCCTTTTTACTCTGCTAAGATTTCATTCGATCTCTCATCGAACGAGAGTCTCTGGACTCTCGTTATCTCATTTCTGAAGGCTTCCCATTTTCCAGCTGTCCCTTTACCTGCAAACGTCTTCCCGCAATCAGCTTTTCAAAACTTTTGCCTAATACTATTGAAATTAGCTTACCTCCAATGTAGAACTTCAACTTTTAGTTCTGGTCTAGCCTTTTCCTTCACTATTTTAAAACTAACAGAATTATGGTCGCTGGCCCCAAAGTGCTCCCCCAGAGACACCTCAGTCACCTGCTCTATTTTATTTCTCAAGAGTAGGTCAAGTTTTGCATCTTCTCTACTAGGTGCATCCACATATTGAATCAGAACATTTGCTTGCACACACTTAACAGATTCCTTAACACTGCCTATATACAAATCAAAAACACTTCCCGCTCCATCACCTACCTGTATTTTTTGGGAATTAGATCACAATGTCGTGCTGTTCTCCCGGTTTACAAGGAGAAGTTGAAGCAAGAGTACCCAATGCAGACAGTCGTCCAGTGTTGATCTGAGACAATAGAAGGGCTTCAATGGGTCTGCTTCGAGTCGGTGGACTGGGTCATTTTCAAGAAGTCAGTGGTCAACTTAACCGAATGTGCCACTAACATTACAGACTTCATTAGCGAGCGTGTAGTAGACTGTGTTGCCAAGAAATCAAACCAAATGTTCCCCAACTAGAAATCATGCATGAACTGTGAGATCCATTCCCTACTGAAGTCCACGCCTGAGGCTTTCAATTCGGGTCACGCTGACCTATACAGGAAAACCAGTTACGACCTTTCTACGACCATCAGTGATGTCAAGAGGCAATACCAAACTAAGTGTGACACAGAGACCAACAGCACGGACCCCGTCATTTGTGGCAAGGGTTGCACAACATAACGGTCTGCAAAGCGAAATTGAACAGAATCATGGTCAATAGTACATCCCTACGCGATGAGCTCAGTGCATTCTACGCTCGCTTTAATCACAAGGTCAATGAATCTATGTTACCTATCCCAACAGTCTCGGATGCACCTGGTACCCTCATTCATAGCCACAGGTGTTAGATCAGTCTGCTTCAGTGAATCCATGGAAAGCTACTGACCCGGATGGTGTCCTCAGCCATGCATTCAAATCCTGCATGGACCAGCTGCTGAGAGTTTTCACAGGCATATTTAACCTCTCCTTACAGCGACGTGAATTCACCATCTGCGTCAAGATGAGCAGCACTCTCCTGGTGTCAGCAAATCATGGAATGTGCCTCAATGACTTCTGCCTGGTGGCTGTGTCCTCCATACATATCAAGTGCTTCGAGAAGTTGGTCATGTTTTATATCAAATCCAGCCTATCAACTGCCTTGACTCATTACAATTCCCCAAACGACGCAAAATATTATGCACGTTGTCGTACTATCTCTGAAATATAGAGGAGACCACATGGAGAGCAATGGACACAGTAGATGACATTTCAGACAACATCTCTGGGACACACGCACTATACAACCCCACCGCCCTGTGGTCGAACACTTCAACTCCTCCTCCTACCCTGCAAAGGACATACAAGTCTTCGTCCTCCTCCACCACCAAACTCTGGCCACTCGACCCCTGGAGGAAGAATGGTCCAGCTTCTGTCTTAGGACAGAAACAAATACACGGGATCAATTTGGATTTCATTAATTTCACATTTCCTTTCCCCTCACCTTATCTCAGATCAAACCTTCCAACTCGGCTGCCACTTTTGAACTGTCCTACCTGTTCACTTTCCTTCCCACTTATCAACTCCACCCTCCTCTCTGGCCTATCACCTTCACCTCCACCTTTATCTACCTATCACATTCCCAGCTACTTCCTGCCAGCTCGACTCCACCCTATTTCCTGACCTATTACCATCACCTACTACCTCTATCTACCTAACACATTGCCAGCTACCATACCTCACCCCCACCCCTCTCCAATTTATCTCTCAGCCCCCTTGGGCCACCCCCTCATTCCTGCAGACCCATTGAAGCCCTTCTATTATCTACCTCTGACATCTCCCCTAATTCTTCCTCCAATTACCTTAAAATTATGGTCCCTCGTGAGAGACATTTCTGTTATGGGAAAAAAAGTCTCTGGCTCTCTATTCTATTCAAGCCTCTCATCATCTTCTGCACCTGTATCAAGTCACCTCTCATTCTTCTTCTATCCAATGAATAAAGCTCTAGCACCCTCAGCCTTTCTTCATAAGACATAGCTTCCATTCCAGGGAAGCATACTGAAAAATCTTCTCTGAACCCTGTCTAAAGCTTCCACATCTTTCCTGTAACGAGAGGACCAGAACTGAGCACAATATTATAAGTGTGGTCTTGCCAGTATTCTATAGAGATGCAGGGAGAAAGTGAGAACTGCAGATGCTGCAGATCAAAGTCGAAGGGTGTTGTACTGGAAAAGCACAACAGGTCTGGCAGTATCCGAGGAGCAAGAGAATCCACGTTTCGGGCAAAAGCACATCATTAAATAATGAATGCTGGGGTGGCCCGAGATGGCTGAGAGGTAAATGGGAGAGGGATGTGGCCGGTGGGTTCGTAGCTGGGAAAGTGGTAAGCACATGGACGTGGTGGGGTAATGGTGATAGGGCAGAAAGGAGGGTGGAGCGGAGAGGTGGGAAGGAAGATGGACAGGTAGGATAGCTCGAGGTTGGTGCTGAATTCGAAGGTTGGATCATGGTTAAGGTGGGGGAGCGAAAATGAAGACGCTGGTGAAATCTACACTGATCCCGAGTGGTTGGAGGGTCCCAAGACAGAGGATGATGCACTCCTCCTCCAGGTTTCGGGTGGCTTGCATTTGGCACTGGAGGAGACTCCGGACCTCCATGTCCTCGGTGGTGGGAGAGGGAATTAAGACATTCGACCACAAGGTGGCCTGGCTGTTTATTGCACGTTAATCAAATATGATGGTGAGATCACCTTTAGAATTGTGCACTCAATTCTGGTCTTCCTGCTATCATAGAATCCCTCCAGTGTGGAAACAGGCCATTTGGCCTAACAGGTCCACATGGATCCTCTGAAGAATAACCCACCCAGACACATTCTCCTACACAATTAATTTGCCCCTGAGTAATGCACCTAACCTATATATCACAGCATGATATGGGCAATTTAGTATGGCCAATTCACCTAAGCTACACATCTTTGGTTTGTAGGAATAAACCAGAGCACCCGGAGGAAACCCACTCAGTCAGGGGGAGAATTTGCAAACTCCACACATACAGTCACCTGAGGCTGAAATCGAACCTGGGTCCCTGGGTACTGTGAGGCAGCATCACTAGCCACTGAGCGATCGTATCACCCAATATAGGAAGGATATTGTCAAATTGGAAAGGATGAACAAATGATATACGAGGGTGTTACCAGGACTGGAGGGCTTGAGTTATCGGGAGAGACTGGACAAGCTGCGGCATTTTAATAGCAAAAGAGGTTTAGGAGTGACTTTATGGAGGCTTATAAAATTTTGAGGAGCCTTAATAAGATGAATAGCAAAAGTCTTTCTGCAGAGTAGGGGATTTCAGCAGCAGAGTGCATAATTTTAATGTAACAAGAGGAAGCTTTAAAAAGTGACTTGAGATGCAACTTCTTCATACAAAAGGTAGTTCATATGTAGAATGAACTGCCAGAGGAAATGTAGACGTGGGTACAATTACCGTGATTAAATACATTTGGACAGGTTCATAAACGGGGAAGGTTTGGAGAGCCGAGCCCAGCCAAATGGCATTGGTTCAGTTTGGAAAAACGGACCAGCATAGATGAGTTGGACCGAAGGGCCTTATTGCTGCTTCATGACTCTGTGACTCTATGATCTGCGGCGGGATGTGCATCCGCCTGAAACACAGTCCCATCTGTTTTGCTGCGACCGTTGTTACCCTATCTCTAATCATTTCCGTTGTGGTTGATCCACTTAAATCATAAGTTAACTGGTAGTACTCACATGCCTTCTTTGTAAAAGTAACCTCCTGTTAGGAAGGAAAAGACAGTTTCCAGACTGAAGGTTGAAAGCAGTGAAAGGGCCTTTTCACATGTCCACAGAAAGAGAAATATGTTTGAATGTTTGCCGCTGATAGCTGAAAATCTAACTGTTACAGTGTCCTGTGCAGCATAATGACATGCTCAGATCTCTGTGGAGGCCAGTTTTTTTTTAACCTCTCTCTCTCTCTCTCATTGAGAAGCTGCTGCATATCTGCCTGCTAGTTTTGCAGAGATGCCATGAATTCCTTATTTGACTCTATGACGAAGATACACCGAAAATAGGAGTAGGTGCAGGCCATTCGTTTGTACTGGCCTGGGCTGCCAATTCAATAGGATCATCCAGCTCACCTGTTACGCGATGCTGTACCAAACATTTGTCCTAGCTTAAGCACCTATCCATGTACCTATCCAATTGTCGCTTAAAGGTCACCAAAGATTCTGACTCTGCCACTCCCACAGGCAGCGCATTCCATGCCCGCACCACTCTCTGGCTAAAGAACCTACCCCTGACATCCACCCTATACCTTCCACCCTTCACCTTAAACTTATGTCCCCTTACAGGTTTCTATGAGATATCTCCTCATTCAAAAAAAAATCGATTGAAAGTAATTCTAATCTAACCAGTATCCCTTCATACATTAGTCCTGCTATCCTAGGAATCAGTGTGGAAAACCTCCAATGCACTACCTCCATAGCCAGAACATCCTTCCTCAGCTATTAAAAACAGAGATATATTGCCCAATATAAAGCAAAGAACTGTGGCTGTTTAAGATCTGAAAAAAAAAGCAGAAATGACATGACGAACTCTGCAATTCTGGCAACATTGTGAGGTTGGGGTTTGGTGGTTGCTGGAGCTAGATAGCAAGAGAGAGAGAAAAAAATATTTAATATTTCATGTTATATATAAGGTTTGTCCTACCTCCCATTGTCTTTCATAATTTTATACATCTCTATTATGTCCCTCAATCTCCTCTGCACTAAGAAAAAAATGGCATTCTATACAATCTGACTTCATAAATGAAACTCTCCAGCCCCAGGACAACATTCTGGTAAATCCTCCTCTGCAGACGGGTCACTGGAGCCCAAACATGAACTCTCTCTTTCTTTCTCTCTCTTTCTCTCTCTCTCTCTCTCTTTCTCTCTCTCTCTTTCTCTCTTTCTCTCTCTTTTTCTCTCTCTCTCTTCTCTCTCTCTCTCTCATTCTCTCTCTCTCTCTCATTCTCTCTCTCTCTCTCATTCTCTCTCTCTCTCTCTCATTCTCTCTCTCTCTCTCTATCTCTATCTCTATCTCGCTCACTCTCCCCTCCACCCCACCCCCTCAGGATGCTGTCATACCTGTTCATTTCTTCCAGCACTTTCTGTGTTTGTTTCAGATTTTTGGCATCGGCACGATTTCGTTTTTAGAAATCCACCCTTATCGTCTTGCAGCTGTTTGTGCAAACTATGAAAAAATGTAATTTTGCCAAGGAAACCAAGCTTTTGAGGGAACAGAAGTTTTTGTTCCAAGTTGTATCACATTACATAGAGTATTTTGTTTTGTGCTAAAACTCCGACACATGCAAAGTTTAGCGTATTTTTAAAATCATATCATCAAACTTCATTCTGACTAAGTGAAAATAATGCTTAACATGTTTCAGAGGGGGTTACTTATTTAACTCTTACATGAATTTAAACTTGATAATAAAAGTCACATATATTGTTATCAAGTTCACATTCATGTTAGAGGCACCATCGTCTGAAGGTCGCCCAACAGGTCACTTTTAAACTTTTTATCTCTCACCTTAAACATCTCCTTTCTAGTTTTGGACTCCCCGTCCTGGGGAAATGACTTTAAGTGTTCATGACTTTACGAACATCCATAAGGTGGCACGGTGGCACAGTGGTTAGCCCTGCTGCCTCACACCGCCAGAAATCCGGGTTCAATTCCCGCCTCAGGCGACTAACTGTGAGTAGTTTGCACATTCTCCCCGTGTCTGCATGAGTTTCCTGCGGGTGCACCAGTTTCCTCCCACAGTTCCAACGATGTGCAGGTCAGAAGAATTGGCCTTGCTAAATTGCACGTTGTGTTAGGTGAAGGGGTAAATGTATGGCTGGGTTGCGCTTTGCTGGGTCAGTGTGGACTTGTTGGGCCGAAGGGCCTGTTTCCACACTGTAAGTAATCTAATATCATCACTCAGTCCCCGATGCTCAAGGGAAAACTGTCCCAGCCTATCCAGCTTCTTATTTTTACTCAAATCGTCCAATCTGAGTTAAATCCCTGTGATTTTGTTTTTAAAGTAATACCATGCTTCCTATATCACAGGAACCAGAACTGTACACATTACTCGAAACGTGGTTACATGTCGACAATGACTACTGCACAACCTTCATTTATCTTCTTGGTCTCCTCTTGAAAACACACAAGTTTGTGAGACACAATTTCACAATTTCCTACACACAAAGGCATACTGCATATTCCTCATCAGTCCTTGGATCCAAATACATGTAAATTCCAATTCTCAGAACTCCCTGAAATAACTTATACACTACATGATTTCAGACACTCCCAGGCTTCTCCTTTCCTAAATATTGACACATTACACTTTAGTAACACCTTTGAAAATGTTTCACATGATAGACTGGTGAGCAAAATAAATGTGAGGTGATGCTCTTTGAAAGAAGGAATAATAGAAGGGAGTTACTCAATGAATGGCAGGACATTAAGACGCTTAGAGAAACAGCAGGATCTTGGGGTACTTGCCCACAGAGCCCTGAAGGTGGCAGGACAGATTAATGGAGTGTAAAGAAGGACTACCGGACACTTGCCTTTACCAGTCAAGGCATCAGTTCAGTTCAATGTGAATAACTTACAGCAATTTCCACCGAAGGGAATAAAACCAAAGACAATTGCTTAGGAGACTGCCCCTCACATGCCCCAAACACTTGCACAATGTGGACGGGAAGTTCTGCAATTCAGTTCAACGGTATTGCTTCTGTAATTGTGGTCTTGTCACACTGCAGCCAATGAAACTGACTGAGGAGGGGAAGGTCCAACTAGCAATCCTTGGAGCAGTCCTTCTGAAAGCTGCTTTTGTCAAAAGAGTTCTCTGCCATTTTGCGCATTACAAAAAAACCCAAGATAACCTCAGAGGCTTGAGACACCTGCGAGACTGGCATGATTTAATATTCTTTTAATATCACAGCACTCAATATGACATTCACATTGTCTGGGTGTCAATGTCAATGTCATTTCTTTTGCTTCTTTAGCAGATGTGAGTTTGAAAAGAAGAAATTCACATTATTCCATTGGCCGCCCAGTACCCCCATTGGGCATGGTTTATGTCTATTATTGTTTAGAGCAGATGGCTACGGCTGTCTTTAAAGCACATGTAACAAAGGTCTTTATTGCATGGTTGTGTTCAGAGAACAAATAGAGGAAAACGGAGTCCCAAAACATCAATGAGCCAATGATATTTTCTGAACTGACATGTTATACAGTTTTACCAATTCACAACAAGCATAAAGAAAAGCAGCAGATGCAGTGAACTTGGGACCTCAAACCTTCTCTACCTAATAATTATGATGATTTTTGTTCTGATTGTTCATTACAAAGAACGTTTCTGCCATGCAATAGCAATTCGTACTGTTACAATGAAGTCATCAGGAATGTTAATGGAATGTTAATCCTTGCTTCAAGGTGATTGGAGTATTAGAGTAGAGAAGTCTTCCTGTAACTGTACAAAGTGTTGGAGAGACCTCATCTGGAGCACTGCGAGCAGTTTCGCTCCTCGTATTTAAGGGAAAAAGCGATTTCATAGGAGTGTGCTCATCTAATCCCCACATTGTGGAAACAGGCCCTTCGGCCCAACAAGTCTACACTAACCCTCCAACGAGTAACCCACCTGGACACATTTCTCCTACCTTATATTTATCCCAAACTAATGCTGGTTGATTTTTGATGCTGGTTGATTTATTTTATTTATATCATAGAGACATTTGTTTTTTTGTTAAGCAGAGGTATTAAAGAGTTAGGGACCAAAGGTAGCTCTACGGAGTTGGGTAACAGATTACTGGCAGAACTGGCTGGAGGGCCTGAATGGCCTACTCCTGTTCCTTTGATATTCTAACATCTGCTATTTGTTTTTATTTTAAATATATTTTAGGAATTTATCAGTCTATTATTTTTCTCTATATTTCTTGTGTATCTAAATGCTTTCACTTGTTTGGAAGCTTTTTGTCATACGTCATAGTCCCCGAATTCTCTGGTGTACATAAATCTTGGCAGCACTGGACATCGTTGGCATCTACTTTTCTAATTGAGATGGAAACCTTTCCAAACATCCCTTGAACGAGAAATGAAAATCTTTCTGACCTCACTCTCTCTCATACTCCAGCCTGATCTATCTTCTGAGTGCAGAATGAGGCCTCCAGGGGAAATCTTGCTGTATTTCAACTTCTGGCAATGCTCCAAAGTGACTTTGAGGATTCAGGGAACCAGGGGTGGATAATCGTTGTATCAGTGGATGGAAAGTGGGATGTTGGTTGAATTAATTCACAGGATGAGTTTCAGGAAGCAACATGACAGAAGCAGACGTCAACCGTGGAGGCGAGAGTACAAAGGTTGTTATGTTTTCACGTCCATGTACACTCTTCCCTCACGACTGAGGCTGATTCATTTTTACTCATATGATCCATGTTCAAGACTGCATAAGTAACTCCTTCACATTTCTTGTCATTCACATGGGAATACTCGCCCTGCATTCAGCAAACATGCAAAGTGGTGTTTGTAAAGTATGCACTGATATCTTGCACTTCTGTTACTCACGAAAGTTTGTTTGCCTATCTAAACAAACCTATTGCTTCCTGTCAATCCCCTTCACACCAACCCTACACACTATTGTTTATTTTTGTCTTTTCAGTCTCTCAATTTGCATGAGGATTCCAGAAGGTATTGTTAGTAAGATTGCGGATGACGCCAAAATTAGGGTTATTTGTGAAGAAGGTTATCTAAGAGTACAATAATATCTCGATTAGATGGGACAATGGGCCAAGGAGTGGCAGATGGAGTTTAATTTGGATAATTTTTCTAAGGTATTCCAGGGTAGGACTTACACAGTTAATGGAACGGTCCGAGGAATGTTTCCAATCAGAGGAACTTCCGGGTGCAGGTACGTAGTTCCCTGTAAATGATGTTGCTGGTATACAGGGTGGTGAAGGTGTTATTTGATAAAATTGCCTTCATTTGCCAGAGTATAGGAATTAGGTCAACATGTTGCAGCTGCACAAGATATTGATGAGGTCATTTTTAGAATACTTGTATACTGTTGGCCGCCATGTGATAGGAAAGATGTTATTAAATTAGAAAAAGAAATCCAAGAATGTAACCAGAATTCGAGGGTTGAGTTATAGGGAGAGGCTGCATAGGCTGGGACGTTTTTTCCTGGAGCGTCGGAGATTGAGGGGCAACCTTATAGAGGTTTGTAAAACTATAAGGGGCGGAGTTCATGAGAATAAACAAGGTCTTTTCCCCAGAACCGGGGAGTCCAAACCCAGAGGGCATAGCTTTAAGGTCAGATGGGAATGATGTAAAAGGGAGCTAAGTGTGGTTTGTATATGTAATGAATTGTCAGAGGAAGTGGTAGAGGTGGATAGAATGACAAAGTTTGAAAGACATTTAGATAGTTATATGAATAGGAATGCTTTAGAGTGATATGGGTCAAATACAGGCCAATGGAACTAGTTTGGTTTAGGCAATCTCGTTGACATGGACAAGTTGGGCAAAAGGGTCTGTGCACATGTTGTACAATTCTATGACTCTCGCTTTTCAATGTGCTTCCTATGTTTATCTCTACCTCAATATTTCATTGCCATAACCCTCATTCTCACGACTATTTGCCCAATTATCCCTCGATTCTGTGTTGACTTTCTGCATCCCTCACTATCTCACTCTCTCTGTTAATCAATCTATACTTGTCCTAAACTTCCTCAAACTCCAAGTATGACTTTTTTATTCCAGGACTCTCTCTCGAAATCTAATCAGACTTTGCGTAGCAAAAAAATAAAAGTGATTAAAGTTTGGTTAATAATTGTGTGCTTATCATGGGATTGTAATAGATCAAATTGGCGTTGCCACCTGTGAAAAAGGAAGCATAGAAGTTGAGTTTTTCTCTGCCTGTTTTAGGAGTGACACTCAGTAGTTCATGTTGTCAACTGTTTGTGTGTGCTTATTCCTGATGCCCATTGAAATATAGGCCCAATTTTTTTTTACTGTAGCCCCAATCTTGCTTTGTGTACAGAAAGAGAGAGAGAGAGAGAGACATCTGGTGTTTCAAACAGCTGGTTATCACACCTCAGTGGATGGAAACATTGAGATGGATAGTTCACAGGCAGCGTTGAAATTGAACCCATATTATTGGAGGCACCCACCAGTCATTACAACGAATCTCCCTTGCATAGCCTTCAATCTATTAAATGGTGACAATGTTTATTTATTGGATATATAATCTCTCAACTAGGATGATTCCTGGGATGGCGTTATTGTCTTATGTGTTAAAAATATTGCGACTCTACTCACTGGAGTTTAGAAGAATGGAGGCAATCTCATTAGAATAGATTACCTCCAGTTTGAAACAGGCCTTTCAGCCCAACAGGTCTACACCGACCCTGCGAAGAGCAATCCACCCAGACCCATACCCTACATTCACCCTGTCTGATGCACCTAACGCGACAGGCAACTTAGCATGGCCAAGTTACCTAACCTGCATATCTTTGGACTGTGGAAAGAAACCAGAGCACACCGGGGGAAACCCACAGAGACAGTTGCCCATGGCTGGAATCGACCCTGGATCCCTGGCGCTGTGGGGAAGCAGTGGAAACCACTTAGCCACCGTGCTGCTGGGAGAGCTTTGTATGTTGGGAGAATGTTTCCCCCTCATTGAAGCGTCACGGACCAGAAGGTAAAGTCTCAGAATCAAGGGGTGTCAATGGATGACTGAGATGAGCAAGATTGTCTTCTATCGGATGTTTTGGTGTCTTTGGAACTTCTTACCACAGAGAAATGCATGAGTGGGCAGAGTCCTTGTGTATATTTAAGGCTGAAACAGATACATTATTGATTAATCAGTGAATCAAGTGGTTGTGAGAGATGTCGGATCAGCCATGGTTCGAATACCTGACTACTGTTGCCCGTTCGTATGTTCCTATGATCCCATTGAATATTCCCAATCTCACGGTTCCAGATAAATTCTGAACATGTTCTGTAAGTTGCATCTTTGCCCTGTCTGTGCAAACCAGAGTCCAGATGGAAACTGAAAAGCAACATAACTTGGATAGTTTTTCTTCATCCTTCACACAGAGGAAAACAAACCACACACTACTCATTCCAGCGCACTGGGTCTTCTCTATGATATGATTAAATTCTCCAATGCCCTGACACGGTATTGGAAAATCAGGCTGTAGGAATGGATTACAGCTTTATCATTGACATTTCTGATTTATTTTGAGGACAGAATAGAACAAGAGTGAATGCAAACACAAAGGTATCACCTCAAATGCTTGTTTCAACGTGATGTGTTTAACTTCAACATGATGCACACAGTGGCCCAAATGAAATGGCTTGTGTTTTATCTGCCAGTCATTGAGCTAGCTTTTCTGAAGGAGTGTCAGTGGACTAGAAACATGAATGCTGTCCATGTCTCTTCACAGATGCTATCAGACTTACTGTGTTTCTCCTGCATTGTCTAGTGTTATTTTCTTTCGCTGTTTGACCGCAACAGTATCCACGACCCCAGCATTCAGATTATTTCAATGTTTGTTTCTGATGCTGTGACGCTGTCTTAACAGAGAGTGAATAATCATAGAGTGAACAGGAATGAAGTTTAGAATTTCTCTACTAAAACGATTTACCCATTTATCACCTTAATAATCACAAAGAAAGATGTCACTTTTTATAGCGATCATTACAACTAGTCATTAGCACCAGTGATATACTTACAAATGCCATCATTGTTTTTGCTTTGTCTATTTTGAACTGTTGAGGATGGAGTCCTGGAACATTGGCTCAAATGTACTCCAGATGCAAAGGGAGTTGATGGCACAAACATCATCAAGGATTAAATACGAGATCTAAAGATGTATTAATGCACGTCTATCTGTTGCATAAAGTCAAGTATCAGAAAAAAAACAAGAGTCATTTAAAATTCTCACCTCTGAACATTTCGATATTTATTTCGGCCTGAGGGATATAGAGCAATAATGTAATGGTGAAATACATCAAACATGATGGTCAATGTCAATAATATAACACAAAGGCCTGTGGGGTATTGGATATCAGTATCAAAAATCAGAGAATGTTTAAGAAACACAGCAGCTATGAAACTATCTGTATACACAGAACAAACAGAAATCTAATGCTCAAGGGGGAGTTGGGAGTCCGGGTAAAGGATTCTCTTCAGGTGAACAGGCAGGTTCAGTTGGCAGTTAGGAAGACAAATGCATTGTTAGCACTCATTGCTAGAGGGTTGAAATACAAGAGCAGAGATGTACTACTGTGGCCGTATAAGGCTCAGGTCAGACCACATTTGGAACATTAGGAGCAGCTTTAGACCCTGTATGTGTGGAAGAATGTACTGAGCTTGGAGGGAGTCCAGAGGAGGTTCGCAAGAAAGATCCCAGAGATGAAGGGCTTGCCATGTGACAAATGGTTAAAGAGTAGACATGGAGAAGATGTTTCCAGGAGTAGGAGAGATAAGGATCCGAGGGCAGGAGGCTTAGAGTGAGGAAGTAACCCTGGAGGAATTTCTTCAAACAGAGGATGGTGAATCTGTCGAAATGTTTGTCACAGAGGGCTATGGAGACCAGGTCATTGACTTCCTTGAGAACAGAATTATATCGTGTGTTGAGTGGGAAAGGTGATCCAGGGTTACAGATAAAAGGCAGGACAATGGGTTTGAGAAACTTATCAGTCACGATCGATAGATAGGACAAACAGGGACTGAATGCCCTAATTCTGCTCCTATGTCTTAAGGTCTTATAGTCTGTTCAAGGTGCTTGACAAATTCATTGCTGAGAGGATGATTCGTCCTCATGTGAGAGTGAAGGATCAGAGGGTACAGTCTCAGAATACAGGGGCACCAGTTGAAGAATAAGATGAGGAGCGATTTCTTCTGTCAGAGAGTTGAGAGTTTTTAGAACTCCACGTTCAAGAGTCTCTCTTTCTCACTGTGTGTGTGTGTGTGTGTGTGTGTGTGTGTGTGTGTGTGTGTGTGTGTGTGTGTTTCTTTGTGCATATGTTGGGTGGTGTCCACAATCCTTGTGTATATTGAAGATTGAGGTAGATTCTTCACCAACTGGGGAATGATGGGTTGCAGGCAGGAAAGTGGACATGAGGACTGGGGGGAGGGGCAGACATGGCAGAAGTGGGTACTGCAGATGCTGGAGATTAGAATCAAGATTAAGTGGTGCTGGAAAAGCACAGCAGGTCAGACAGCATCCGAGGTGCAGGAAAATCGATGTTTCGCGCAAAATCTCTTTACCATAGGATCAGCGATCATTCTGTTGGTGGATCAGGCTCCAGGACACCAACGTATACTCTTGTTTCTATTTCTTTTAGTATTATGGACTTGAAATGTTAACTCTGTTTCTATCTCTCTCACTCCTCAGATGCTGCCAGACCTGCTGAGTTACTCCAGTGATTTCTCTTTCTCTGAATTATTTTCTGAATACAACATGTAAGTCGTTAATTTGGACATTTAAATGAAACCTCCTGAAACGAAACATTAAATAAAACTATGGATATTTCCACTGAAACGTACAAAGAGGAGACCAAAAGCGAAAAAAACACGTTTTCCTGTTACAATTTAGAACATCCGCAGAGGAGATAGAGATGATTGCCCGTGAATCTACCCTGACCCTTCAAAGAGCATCCCATATACCTGTAACTCCACACTTCCCATCACTAATCCACCTAGACCACACACCATCCCTGGACACTTTAGCATGGCCATTCACCTAATCTATTCATCTCTATTGTTTTTTAATGTCTAGATGATTAGCCAATCAACAAACCATCATCCCTTGCTTCAAAAAGAGTGTATCACGGTGAAATGACTGTATGGAACAGACCGTTTGATGAAAATATTCTTAGCTACAGTTGACAAAGGCTGAAATCCATGTAACTGCCTCAGGTCCATATCCCCTTCAGAGCTTTATTCAACAAATAATTCTCTGTCTCACATTTGAAATTGGCTACTGATGCGGCATCCACTGCCTTTTTGAATTAAGTTCTGTGTCTATATGGAAGGAAAAGGACCTCAACTGGACATCTGCTATGAATATATTAATGGCCCAGACGGCTGGACAAACCACATGGGTCGTTCTTTAACACCCATAATTTGTTTGCCTTTCTGTGCACAGAATGGTTCCTATGAGACCTTCATTGAGGGGTTTGTGTGTTGACAGTGTTATTGGACACTTCTCCAGAACTGATAGCAACATACCACGTGGTTCCATCTTGAAGTTCGTGATGAAATTCTTCTAAGTTGTGGTTGAAAGCTGATTTATATTTTTTTAAAATTCATTCGTGGGATGTAGGCATCTCTGTCCCGGCCAGCATTTATTATCTCTGCTCTTAGGGACCTCTTCTCTCAAAGTGAATTGACTCTCCTGAGGTTTCAGAAAAAAGCACATTTTTGTGCTCCTCTCTGAACACATCAGCTGCTACCTTTCCTCACGTCTACCTTTCTCTCTCTAATGTAAACACTTAAACATCAGGGTTTTAAAGACCCCATTTCGATGTGTGTGAACAGAAAAATCTCCAGATATGCCAGTGTCATTTTCGCTGAATCACCTAACACGATTTTTTTTTTAAAAAACTGTCTTGCTCATCTGAGCACACGAAACTAAAATTATTTGAATCGGAGAGTGACACAGCAGGGAAACAGACATTTCTGTTCAGCTTGTCCATACCGACCAGATTTCCATAACTAAGCTAGTCCTATTTACCTGCATTTGATCCATGTACCTGTCCAAACGTCTCTTAAGTGTTGTAATTGGACTCGCATCTACAAAACTTCTCCTGGCAGCTCGTTCTATATATGCACGACCCACTGTGTGAAAAAGTTGCTCCTAAAGTCTCTTTTAAAATTTTCACTTCTCATCTTAAATCTATGCACCTCTTTTTTTGGTCTCCGTTACCCTGGGGAAAAGACCTTGACTGTTTATCTTATCAATGCCTCGCATGATTTTCTAACTCTCTGTAAGATGACCATTCAGCCTCTGACATCTGGAGAAATAAATCGTAGTCTATCCAGACTTTCATTGTAAGTCAAACCCTCCAATCCCAGCAACATCCCAGCAGCATCTCAAAAGCATCCTAGCACGGTGGCTCAGTGGTTAGCGCTGTTACTTCACAATGCTAGGGACCTGGGTTCGATTTCAGCTTCGGGTGTCTCTCTGTGTGGAGTTTGCACATTCTTCCTGTGTCTGTGTCTATTCCCTCTGTGCGCTCTGGTTTCCACAATGCAAAGATGTGCAGGGCAAGTGAATTGGTCATGCTAAATTGCGCATGTTGTTAAAGGGTGTGCAGATTAGGTGCTTTAGGGTAGAGGAATGTGTTTGGGTAGGATATTCTTCAGAGGGTCGATATGGACTTATTGGGGCAAAGGGCCTGTTTCCACAGTGTCGGGATTCAATGGAACTATGCCTCAGCAATTTTTTTAACCTATTCTACTTAAACCACATCTTTCCTAAAGCAGGGCGACCAGAATTGTAAGTAGTATTCCGAAAGGAACCTCACCAATATCCTGTACAGCCGGAACTTGACATCCCAACTCCTATTCTCAATGCTCTGACCAATGAAGGTGAGTGTGCCAAATGCCTTTTTCACTAACATGTCGACCTGTGACCCTACTTTCAAGGAACTGTGCACCTTTGCCCCTGGATCCTTCTGGTCAACAATACTCCCCAGAGCCCCTTTGGCACCATATTTTCAAATAGCATCAATACCTTATTGAACTTGATCACATCTATCTATTCCCTTTACAATGGATAAATTTTCAGAGCGAAAGAAAACACAGGAACAGGAAAAGACCCATCAGTCTGGTTTAGAACTATTCTAATACCATTTCGTCAGCACTTGGCCTGTAGCCTTGGCATCACAACTGCACATCAAAATACATTTCTCCCACCTTAGAGAAGTGAGTTCTACATTCCTCATTATAATCTAGATTAATCCTGGTAATTCGTCGCCACACCCTCTTCCACTGCTAACAAATCCCTCCTAACCAGTTGCATTACACATTTCAATAAATTACCTTTCTTGAAAATTATGAGGCATACCACAAGTAAAATAATGATCACGGCAGCAGATCCCAGTCCGATTTACAGATATAATCCTGGCTTGGCACCTATGCAATGAAAAGCAATGGCGTGACATTAATGAAAAGGAAATAAACATCAACATGTCCCGCTGACAATAATATCCATCCTCAAGCATCACATGTTGTATTTTATCACACACATTCTGACTTAAACAGCAAACACAACAAATGGACACTTCAAAGCCTTTCACAACTTAATGTTCTTGAAATTTAATTCGGAGAGTATATCTGTTCTATCATAGAGTGTTCACCATTTTGTGGCTGCAGAGTGAGATTTACTAGAATGTTGTCTTGGAGGCTGGCGAGTTTCAGTGATGGAAATAATTTGCACAGATAGGGATTCTGTTCGTTAGAGCAGGAGAGTTTAAGAGAAATGGACATGATTGAGTAGCATACATTGATAAAGGCCATGGTTAGCGTAGACAGGAAGAAGGGATTGATGCCGGGAGAGACGGGAGTGCTATTTTGTCAGTAAGGGGTAGAAATCTGAGAGGTGATGTGAGAATTTTTGGGAACACCCAGAGAGCAGTGGAAATCTGGAACACTCTGCCTGTAAACATGGAAGAAGCACAAACCTTCATCATACTGAAGGAGGAGGTGGATGTGCACTTGCGATGCCAAAGCAGACTAAGCTATGGGTTGGCCAATGGGTTCAGAGAATCAGAGGTGTTAGTTTTTAACCAACACAGATTCGATGTGTGAAAGGTCCTGTTTCTATGCTGTAGCTCTCTATGACCCAAGGACATGCAATTCCAGAACTCCCAGTCAAATCGAGTATTACCCAAAATCATTCCCTGAGTATGTCCACTGTTCGTTATTTTGATTACTTCTGCTCCTCTGGCAGATATTCTTGAAGAAATTTCACCTGCTCTGGTTAATTCACGAATATGCATCTTTCCACCCAACTCAAAAGCAACGGAGGAAACTTTGCTGAAGATTGGGGACACGAAATGATCTAATAGTCTTGTTTGACAATGCATGGAAACCTCTCTGTCAAAGCCCAGGGGTTATGCCCTACTGAACAATGGCAGCAGCATCTAGCATTGATTGTGAATCAAGATAAAGTCAGCCAATTCAGAAGGAGATAGCCACTTACCAGGAGAAGGGGTTTATAACCTACTCTCAGACTTTCGATCAAATTGCAAGCAATTAAAATGAGGGCATAAGACAGGCTTAAAATCTGAAGTACCACGAATCATTGAACAGTCTTTTTGTAAAGATCAAATCAGACACAAATTAAAATAATAGTTTCTCCTATTCTTACGTATTTATGAAAACGAGGAAGACTTTCACATACTAAAGCTCGTAATTACCAGGCTGTAAGTTTGCTCGCTGAGCTAGAAGATTTGTTTTCATACGTTTCGTCACTATACTAGGTAACATCATCAGTTACCTTGACATGGTTACCTTCGCCTCCGGTGAAGCGTTGGTGTTATGTCCCGCTTTTTAGTTATATTTCTTGGTCAATTAAGGTATGTGATAACATTTCTGGTTATTTTTCTCAGAGGTTGGTAAATAGGGTTCAAATCGATGTGTTTATTGATGGAGTTCCAGTTTGAATGCCAAGCCTCTGGGAACTCTGTCTCTGTTTAGTATTTCCTAGGATGGCTCTGTTGTCCCAGTCGAAGTCGTGTCCTTCTTCGTCTGTATGTAAGTATATTAGTGATGGTGCGTCATGTCTTTTGGTAGCTAGTTAGTGTCCATGTATGTTCAAAGCCAGTTTTCTGCTTGTTTGTCTGGTGAAGTGTTTGTTATTGTCCGTGCATAGTATTTTGTAGATGACATTCGTTTTGCTGGTTGTTTGCTTAGGGTTCTTTAGGTTAATCTCTGACCCGTTGTTTCAGTGTGTTGTTAGGTCCCAATGAAGGGCTTTTTCCCGAAACGTCGAGTTTCCTGCTCATCGGATGCTGCCTGACCAGCTTTGCTTTTCCAGCAACACTCTAACCTAGACTCTAATCTCCAGCATCTGCAGCCCTCACTTATGGCGTGTTGGTAGGTTTGTCGGCTACTGCGATGCCAAGGAGTCTGAGTAGTCTGGTCATCATTTCAGAAATGATGTATGGCAATGTAGCTAGAGTTTCTGGGTGCATTATGTCTGTTTGTTTTGGTTTGTTGTTTAGGAATAGGAGGACTGTGTTTATTGGATATATATTCTTCTTGAATATGTTGTATAGATATCTTTCTTTTCCTGCCCCTGAGTACTACAGTGTGTTGTGGCCCGTTTAACTAATGCCCTGATGCAGCTCCATTTGGGATGATTGCTTCTCTATTTGAGTAGCTGATGTGTGTGTGTTGATTTTCTATCGACCCTGTTCTGACGTTTTTCATTAACTGCTTCTTTTGTTGCAAACTGCTGTTGCATTTCTGATGGGGCGACTCTCCCGAGCCGCCTCCAGGATGGGATTCTGCACAGCTTTCACATCATGTTGCATGCACACACGCCAACACCAATGTCGGTCACTACAAGCGTGCAGGTAAGTGTTGTGGTGCCGAGGAGTGTACATGCGGTCCAGGTCATTTGCCTCTGGTGAGAAACAGACCGAAAAGAAAAATAATAATAAACATTTAATAAGCATACTTATTTTAAAGATGTGCCTCATAGGAGTGAAAGGCATGAGGAACGCAGCTCACTGCGTCAATGAATGTGGAAATGAATGTGATTTGCATTCCCAGAGGCCAGGTATTCAAACCAAATCTCCATCAATAAGCACATCGATTTGGAACCCATTTACCAACTTCTGAGTCAAAGAACCGGAAACGCCATTACCCAACTTAACAATCTAAGATACACAAACAGAAAGCTGACAGAACATCAGTGCTTCACCAGAGGCTCACTGATGATGTTACCTAACACATGGTGATGGAATATCTGAATACAAACCTGCCAGCTCAGCAAGCAAACGTACAGCCTGAACATCAACCTGAGCTACAAATCTTCTCAAAACCGCTAACACATGTAGTTACCTTTTCATGGGTGTTCCACCTCTCTTTTCTCTGTGACTGAAACAGATTGGCTGGACGGGGTAAGGATGGCCCGCCCATTAACGTCTGTTTGATATCGACAACTGTAGTTTCCTGTAGAAGAATGTTCATGGACATTGATGGTAAAGGCGGAGTTATCTTCGAGACCAGTCACATGACGATGCTGTATAAAACCTTGCTGCCGGCTGTTATACAAGTATAATATTCCTCCTCTGGACCGAATCTCACCTTTGCAGGAAATCATGACATTGTCCCTGTTTGAATTCGCAGCGGAATTTGCCAGCACGTTGATAATTGGTTTGGAGAGTTGATCTGTCACATCATTTTAAAATGAAGTCTTTTACAAAACATTTAGTTTTGGCTCTAAAAGCAAAACCCTTGAAAGTTGAAAGGTGCAGACGAAAGCAATTGCAAAGTTCGGAGAGAGATCTTAACAGCAATAATTTTGGAATCAAATATATCATATAATAACATAATCAGTTGCATAAAAACTAATAACTTAATTAATATCATCTTACATCTTACATCATACTATGACACAAAGCAATATAATGTTAGTCAACATCTCTTACTCGAAAACAAATGTTCTGTGTAAAGCATCATAAACGCCTCCCACATTGTGCCAGGATAATATTGCAATACATAATACTCCTGAAAAAATGCAACAATATTTGAAAAGTTTTATGGCTGTTGAGAATTAGGAGTCACCTTAATCCTGTGTTAAGAATTAGGAGTCATCTTAAACCTGTGTTACCTCAGCATACCATTCTTGCATTTCCTGTTTAGAATCAGACTTTATGTAACTCTGTCATATCAGTAACTTGGCTTTTGCAAAAGTGAGCAAGTCTCTGCATGAAAACCGAGGAGAATTCATAAGAAGTACCAAGGATTTGACCCAAGTGACTCCCTACTCCATTTTCAATGTAGTGAATCGATGTGAAAAGGGGGTGCTAACAGAGTTTCCCCTCCATCAGCTCCAGGGTAGAACATACTGTGTTGGTTCCGAAGATTACGAGAGATCTCCACCAAAGACAACAGGATCACACTGACGTGTGAGTGTGCTGGCTCAGCACCTCCTTCCTACAGAATGGCTCCGGCTTGTGAAAATAGTTTACGTCTGCTGTGTAGGTAGCATATGTCCTTCCTTTGTCTAATTAATGATTGCACTGAATCAAAAATTATTACAAATGGCTGATTGCCTGTGATCATTTGTGATCACGAACCTCTATTAAATCCCCGTTGATCAGGTTGCGAAATGTTAAATGGACCGTAATGAGATTGATGTTGGGACATCTTAATTTAGTGATTGCTGACAGCGGTCTGCATCCCATCCCATGCAGAAATGAAGAGTGTACTTGAGAGTACAACGCTGCAAAGAGTCTTGAGACAGAATACTCTGAGACCCTGTTCTTCATAGCCAGTAAGTTCAACCAGGCCAACTTCAAGGACATTCCCCCAACATACCATCAGCCCATCTTCTGTCACACTGGAGGCCTGAAAATTCTTTCTCGTTGTAAGACAACCATCAAAGGCGCCGAATGCTCCATTCCATCCGGATTTCTTTGAACCAGATCATAATGCTGTGCGCCTATTCCCTACTGACAAACAGAAATTGAAGAGAGAGTATCCAGTAGAGAAATTAATGCAGTTTTGGTCTGAGACAAGGAAAAACTTCTAGCGGACTGCTGACAGTCACTGGACTGTCCAAATTCAAAAACGTAGCGGCCAACCTAGCAAAATGCCACTATTTTTAGACATCAGTAGTAAGCATGTAGACGACTGGGTGTTAAAGATGTTAAATCCAGTGTTCTCCTACGGGAAACCAGGGATGTACAGGGAAGTCCACTCCCTACTGCAGGTCTGAGGTTTTCAACTCGGCAACGTTGACCTGTCCAGGAAATCCAGGTGCAACCTCTATAAGGAAACCCGGAATGCTGAGAGGCAACACCACGCTCAGCACAAGATTCAGACCAACCACACAGACACCTGTCACTTGTGGCAAAGCTTACACAACGTAAAGCGAAATTGAACAGAATCACGGACAAGTGTACACCTCAAATGGTGAGGTCAATGTATTCTACGCTCGCTTTTAACAGAAGATCAGTGAATTAATGTCACCTTTCCCAACAGTCTCGGATGAACCTGTACCGACAGTCACCATCACAGACATCAGATCAGCCTGCTTCAGAGTGAACCCATGTAAAGCGACTGGCCCGAATGGAGTCCTCGGACATTCCCTCAGACCCTGTACTGACCAGGTTGGGGGGGGCTGGGGGAGTACTCAAATGCATCCTTAACCTCTCCTTACTGTGATGTGACATCCCCAGCTGCTTCAAGAATACACCACCATTCTGATGCCAAAGAAAAATCATGCTACCGCTTGATGGTTGTGACCCACATAATTATCCATTATCTTCAAGTATTTAGTCATGGCTCACACTAACTATTGCCTACCAATTACCTTGATTCTTTACAATTCACCTTGCGGCACAACAGCTCTACTGCAGACATCACCTCCTAGCCCTGTTCTCATCCCTGGAACATCTGGATAACAAGGACATTAACGTCGGGTTCCTACTTACTGACTACAGCTCCACATCAAACGCCATAATTCTAAACAACCTGACCTGGATGCTCAATCAGTAGGAATAGACAACGATATTTCCTTCACCGTAATCCTCAACACCAGTGCTCGGCAAGGCTGTGTACTCAGCATCCTACTATACTTCCCTATAAAATCATGACTGTCTAATTACATTCCACCACAAATCCAATTACAGATGTGCAAACAATACCACGCTCGTACGGTGGATCTCAAACAATGAGAAGACAGAACACAGGAAAGAGATTGTGTGCTTACCTGTGTGATGCGCAGACGACAATCTCTCCATCAACATCAGCAAAACGAAGGAGCTGAACATTGACATCAGGAAGCAGAGTATTGGGCACCTCTTGTGTGCTTCAAAGGTGCTTAGCTGGAGATGGTGCACAGTATCAAGCTGCTGGGAGTGATTGTCATCAACAATCAGGTTCTTGTCCACCCACGTGGACGCAATTGTCCAGAAAACATAACAACATCTCAACTTCCTCAGGATGCTAAATAAATTGGGTATGTCCACAAGCACTCTTGCCAGTTTTTATAGAGGGACCACTGAAAGCATCCTATTTAGAGGCATCAAAGCGCGACATGGCAATGCTCAAGAAATTAGGTCTTAAACACAGCTCAATCCAGTTCACAAATCTGCCTTCATCTGTTGACTCCATCTAAACTTCCTGCTGCGTCCGGGAAATGGCCAACATGATCAAAGACTCCTCCCATCACAGGTATATCCTATTCAACCGGACAGAAGCTATGAACGTCTGAATATATGTGACATCAGATTAACGAACAGCTTCTTCCCTGCTATTTTGAGACTTCTAAATAGTTGTCTAAAATATTAATAGTGACCTCTCTTTCACACTATACATTTTCTCTACAGCTGTTGCACTCTATTCTTCACTCTGTTCTGCTACCCTGAAGCACTTTGTATGGTAAGATCTGCCTGTAGAGCATGCAAAACATCATGTTTTTCACTGTATCTCGGTACATGTGACAACAACAAATTTAAAAAAAAACAGGGGAGAAGTGGGGTTAATGCCATACCTCTGACGTGTATCAGAATGATGTCGGTCAATCCTGATGTTCTGCATGTTCGATTCACCAACATGAATAAATATTCATACGTGTAACTTGATTCACCTCTCTTTAAGGGTTTTAATTGTGAAGATGTTTCACATTGTCCTTCAGAAAGATCTATGACACTGCAACCGGGATCGTGACTGTAACAAGAGTGTATCCTTGTGACTGGACATTGACAGGTACACTTCATTGATGCTGTCTCTTCATCTAAAAATACCTCATACGTTGGATTCAGAGACAAAACCGGCTTTGGTAAATCATCTGAGGAATGCAATTGAAGCATTTTATCAGCAGAATATGACTAATCAAAATGATAGAACCTGTTATAATATGCTGACTTTTTGTGCATTTAAAGATCCCACACTCATGAATAGTGTGTGGGATGTGTGAATTCTTAAAAAGGTATCTCTGTTTGAAATTAATTGAATGTGCATGGGAACACCTGCCTTTGTTAGCTGAGAGTTTAAGAGCAGGAAGTTGGTGCTGGGATTGTATGAAACATTGATTTGTCCAATCAACGAGACTAACGTGTGCAGTTCTGGAATCAACATTACAGGAGAGATGTGATAGCACTGGGAGAGGATGGGGAGGGAGATTTATTAGGATGTTATCTCAGGGCTGGAGAGTTCCAGTGATGGAAAGAGATTGGACAGACTGTGGTTGTTTTCCTTAGAGCAGAAGAGATTGAGGGGGGGACATGGTTGACATGTAAAATGAGGGCCAGAAATAGAATAGACAGGAAGAAACCTTTCGCCCTTGATGGAGGGCGTAATAACTGGGGTGGGGAGTGGGCGTGAGGGGAAGGAAGGTGCATACATCCAAGGTAAGGTGCAGAAGGTTTAGAGAGGGATATGAGGAAAACCTTGTTTACTCCGAGATGGACGGGAATCAGAAACTTACTGCCTGTAACGGTAGGAGAGGTAAAAACTGTCATCACATTGAAAAAGTGTTAAGATGTACACTTGAGACGCCAAGGCTATGGGGCCACGTACTAGGGAAATGGGATTTGAAAATAGTGAGGTGGCCGTTTTTGACTAGAGCCGATCCTATGGATTAGATTAGATTACATTACAGTGTGGAAACAGGCCCTTCAGCCCAACAAGTCCACACCGACCCGCCAAAGCGCAACCCACCCATACCCCTACATTTACCCCTTACCTAACACTACGGGCAATTTTAGCATGGCCAATTCACCTGACCTGCACATCTTTGTGACTGTGGGAGGAAACCGGAGCACCCGGAGGAACCCACGCAGACACGGGGAGAACGTGCAAACTCCACACAGTCAGTCACCTGAGTCGGGAATTGAACCCGGGTCTCTGGCGCTGTGAGGCAGCAGTGCTAACCACTGTGCCACTGTGCAGCCTTTTGCGGTACTGCAGATCTCGAGGACTGTAAGCCTCTAAGCGTTAGAATTTTAAAAAGTATACTAATGGTCATAATACAGTTATGAAGTTTCTAACAACAGAACCTGACAAAGTAACTATGGTCATGTTGAACATTGGAATTCTCACAATGTTAGTTATGGAAACTGCTGGGAAATATAATGAGCAAATCAATGGACTTCGTGACAGATGCAAAAGAGAGAGAAATGAGAAGATTAACTTTTAAAATGATGTCTATAAAGCTGTACACAAATTTCAGAATTAAGTTTGGTAAGTTGGTTATCATAGGTTTTACTGATAATCAAGCGGAAACACATTAATGAAATAATTTTGATGTTAATGAATTAATACATTACAAATTATCATACTCACATATCTCCTGTATTTCGACCAGCACTTGGAAATGAATTAATGGAAAATAATAAAATTATACCTTAATATTAATATTTTCCTCATGTCAAATCTGGAGACAGACATAGAATGTGGATAATGTCACAGAGGCACAGGCAGACAGCACGGAAATAAACCCTGCTGTCCAATTCACCCACGCCAACCCGCCAACACAATCTGACCTCGCCCCATCTGCCAGCATGTGGCCCGTACCCCTCTAAACCCTCTTGTTTATGTACCCATCAGATGCATTTTAAATGTTGTTATTGGACATGTCTGCACCATCTACACTGACAGCTCGCTCAATACACGCACCATTTTGTGCATGAAAATATTACACATCAAGTGCTTTTTAAAATATTTCCTCTCTCACCTTAAACGTATGCCCTCTAACTTTGGATTCGCCACCCCGAGGATACACACCTTGGTTATTCACTCTATCCATGCCCCACGTCATTTTATAAACTCTTGTAATATCTCCCCTCTGCCTCCAGCGCTGCAGAGAAAGAAAGCCCTAGCCCATTTAGTCTCTAGCTATAACTCAAACTGTCCCGTTCTGCTGTTACAAGCTTTTCTTCATTCTAAAAGTTGGAAATCTTATCTGCACCTACTCAAGTTTAACACAATCTTTCCAACAGAAGGGTAACTGGGATTGTACCCAGTATTCTAAGAGTGGCCTCAACAAATTGCTGTACAGCAGCAACATGACATCCCAAATCCTATAGTCAATGTAGCGACCAATGAAGCCAAACATGCCAAAGGCCTTCTTCACCACCCTGTCCACCTGTGACTCGACTTTTAAGCAACGATGTACCTGTCACGCCAGGCCACTTTCTCAAATACATAAAGGGACTGCTATCATCTATATTAAACACACCGTTGGTTATTCTGAGGGCCACCATTCTCCGTAATACACCTGTTTAACCTTCATGGAAAATGATCCAGAAAATTATCCCTGTGTAAATTATGCAGATAATTGCACAAGGTGCCAAAGAAATTTCAGAGATGTTGCGATAAAGATACGGCATTAGTAAAGTGATAGTTGAAACAAAACTATTGGGGACAGCCATTTTCTATAATACACACAGGGACTGCTAATCAGTAATAAATTAATATTGAGCAATTACACAGTTTATGTGGAGACTCAACAATCAAATCAACATTAATATGTAGCGTGTGTACAAGATGTCTTCCTAGGCTACTGCATTGAGGCACCAATCTGGGATTGGACGAGGTTAGAATGTAATACTTTAGAGTTAATTAGTATCTGTTCTTTAAAAATGCCTATGAGGAAGTAGTGACCATGAGATCGTAGAATTCTGTGGAGTAGTGATTATAATATTACCGGGTTTTATTTCAAGTTTAAATGCGACATCATTCATCTGAAAGCTGAACAAAGGAAGTATGGACATCCAAGGGATAGGTCATCGGGAGTAAATTGTGCCAATAGGAGTTGGGCAGCTTTATAAATAAACACTTCACGTTCGATAACAGATGCATATTCCTTGAGTATAAAGATTCAAATGGAATGGTGCATCTAGCAAGGTTCACAAACGATTATGATTTTACTTGTGATTGGGTTTTGGAAAAAAACTTTACTGCCACTCACTTTCTCCATAACATGCATATCTCTTGTAATGAGATCATCAGGAAGGCTAAAGGAGTCTCGGTCTTATTTCACAGCGGTCGGAGTGTTAGCGTAGGGAAGTGTTACTGCAACTGTAAACGGTGCTGGGGAGACTACCGTTATTTATGGAAGGACATTATTTCATTGGAGGCAGTTCAGAGAAGACTTTTCTCATCAGAGGAATTTTCTCATCAGCAAAGTTTAAGCAGGTTGGGAGAAAAATATGTGCTGAGGAAAGACAGCAGATCTAGAAACAACTTTGGACATAAAGACAGAGTGGATATATCAAGTCTTTAAAATCATGAAGAAATAAGAATAAGAGTAGACCATTCTGCCCCTTCAGCCTGCTTCATCATTAAATAGGATCGTGGATAATCCGATATTTCTCGCGTCCAATTTCCTGTCCTTTCCCCAAAAACGTGGTTTCCCCAACTGTCACCATTACCCTTAAAATACACAAGAATGATGCCACCATACGTCTCTGTGGCAAGGAGTTCCAAAGACATTCAACCCTCTGAGAGAAGTAATTCCTTGGCCTCCTCTGTCATTAATCAGTGCCCCGTTATTCTGAAACTGTACTTTCGGGTCCTAGCCTATCCCATGAGGGGCAACATCCTCTCAGCAATGAGAATGTCAAGCCCTTGCATGTTTCATTGTGATCACTTCTCATTGTCCTCAACTTCCACATGTCAAGTCCCGCTCTGTTTAAACTCTGACGTTTGTTAAAAGTGTAGCTGAGGTATGTTGTGAACATTCCTGTAACCTGTGACCTGAAGGTTCTTGTATTGACAATATAAGGGATACTTTATGGTTGTCTGTAGACAGACTGATACCAGAATAGGTTCATATACAGTATGTTTTGTGGCTGTTTTTGTCTCTAAGTGAATACTGTATTTGTGATTTGTTTAGCAACAAAATACCATTAGCTGTGATCAGACATCCTGATCAGAAATTGGACAATTCATTGGCTGAGTGCCACGTTGTTTCTGGAGGATGAGCACAAATTGAGATGATAGCTACCAGAACAAAGGATTTGTTCGGGAGTGAGCCCTCAAGATCAACATTTGAGAAGTACGTGATCTGATGCTACCTTCAAAAAAGACAGCAAAACATGAGGCAAGAACTACACGGAGAGTATAATTGGTTACTTCATCCAAATCACAGGAGTATTTATTTGAAGTCAAGCTTATAATGTTAGAGCAACAGTTAAATGTGAATTAAATTAAAGTGAGGTAAAGTCAAATAAAATGTGTTAATTATCAAGTTAAGTGAGATGAAGTGAGAAATACATTTTTTTTTTGCAAAGGTCGTTTCCTTTCAATAAAGATTTTTGTTTTGTTAATGCTCTTTTGGTTAAATCAGTTTTCAGGAATTTCTAGCTAAATGTTAACGTCTCCTAGAGAGATTGTAAAAATAGCCTCAATTTCCTGTAAGATTCAAGATTTCCACAATAGTTTACATTTTCTGTTGCTGTGTGTGCTTTGCCTAAGCTCTATGATGTATGAAATCAGTATTGCAGGATTGAGAGACAGTCGAATGCTTCAACTTGTCTCCAGATAAACAATAGTGTAGTGTACTCGCTCACAAGCATGTTCATCACTCATAGAGTAGCATCATAGGCAGGGGATTTAGAGGAGCTGTTAGGAAACTCCTTTTCACTAAGAAGGTAGTTGGGAATCTGCAACTCACTTTCTGTAAGTGTGGAGAGGCAGAAACCCTCATCACATTGAAGAACGGTTTCGATGTGCACTTGCAATGCCAAGGCTATGGGACAAGTGCTGGTGAATTGAGATTGGAAAATTTAGCGTTGTTTGCAGATTTGGTGGGCAAAGAACCTCTAATGTGCTGTAGATCTCTACGAGGCTAATAATTGGTGTGAAAGCATTTGTTTACACAACAATGAGTGGCTTCCGTTCAGTCCTAAGACATAACATTGTCATAAACCACGACAGAGCACGCAATGATGTACAAGCATATAACACTATCAAATATTGGCAAAGAGTTAGACCATTCGGCCTATTGAGTCTGTTCCACCATTTGATCATGGCTGTTTCTCAATTCAAGTCTCCTGTCTTCTCGCCATAACCCTTAATCGCCTCACAAACCATGACGTAATCCATCTTTGTCTTGAAGATGCTCAATGACTTTACCTCCCTAGCAGCCTGCAGTAATAAGTTCCACAGAATCACCAGCCTCTGTCTAAAGAAATTCTTACTCTTCTCCGTTCTAAAGGGACGTCCCTTCACTCTCTTTTGGGACCTGGTCAACTTACAAGCACAGCAATGTTTCCTGTGTAATGGGATTTCATCACTCTTTGAAACCCCCAGTTCAAAACATTGTCTTCATGTATTTGTGGAAATTTAAATAAAATGAACAGTGAAATTTGTAACCAGAATAGTTCGCCAAGTTAATACCGACAGTGTTGACACCCAGTGATGGACATGCACATGTTTCAGAACTCGACGTAAGCATTTACTTGTTAATCCATTAAAATTCGTCCCACATCTTTGATATGATTTTATTTGTATCCCTTTAAGTTTTAAACGTGCTATAGTTGCTACTTTCAATTCATGTGTGCAAAAATGCACATATTTTTAGAGTAATGTATTAAAAACGGGTGCTTTTTATGAGTTTTCGTTTAGAGCTGCAAACTCTGTGGGGTCACTAATTTATTGTTGAATGCTGCACGTTTTGCATAGAAGTCAAACAACTTTTTCAACTCTTGTGATTATGCCCAGCATGAAATTTAAAGCTGGCTCTTTTTTTGTTTTTAATATTCAGAGTCAAAAATATAATGTGGACAGATTAGGTGCACTTAAGATGTACAAATAACACGAATGAGTACGCAATGGAACGAGGCACTGATAGCCCTCGCAGAACGAGACTAGGATGGGATTAATAGTGATTAACAAGGCGAGGTCAATTTTGGCTTCGAAAGCCTATTAGAAGCTTTTAGTTATTCACAATTATTTGGAATTCTTCTCACACTTCTTTTTATGGTTATTTCAGATCTCCAGTGTTCATTCAGATTTTTTGTTTTGTTTTGTTTTACTTTACGACTTTAGAGAATTTTCGAATGGAAACGACAGACAATAGTTTAAAGGACAAAATGCCTCCGTTCAGATGGATGGATACGAGGGAATGGAATTCACACTTTTGAAAAAATCCACTTCGACAGGATATTTGTGGGAGCTGATCAGTACTATTGCTGTTCTAGGAAAATATAGAGAGAGGTGCACAAGTTTCCATTTGGGGAAGTTCCTAGAATCATGAATTCAAGCTGAATTCATGCATGTTATTTTGTTTCCCACACTGCAAGAAGTTAGGAGCTGAAATTGCTTCCATTTCCATAAACATAAGATCCAATTCTGGATCTCAGCAGGGAAATGGACAAGGTACCAAAGAAAATAATTGTGTGGAGATATCAGAAATTGTCGTTGCGAATAGATCAAGGTATATTTACTGATACAGACAACTGAAAAATCTTCCTGAATTACCATCATTTGTGCCTTAACTATTCTAAAGTCCCGTAAGGGAGATTATCATTTTCTTCAAATTGTTTGCCCTGTTCGATTTTCCCTGTATTCACTATTTTCCTTTAGGAAAATATGTCTGTCTTCTTTACCTGGTCTGGATGACATAAGGTCATAATATAGAGAGGCACAAATAGGCGATTCAACTCATTGAGTTTGATCTGCCATTCCATCATGATGTATTTCTCAACCCCATTCTCCTGCCTTCTCCATTTAACCTTTGATCCTCATACCAATCAAGAAGCTATCTATCTCTATCTTAAAGACACTCAATGACTTGACTTTCACAGACATCTGCGACAATGAGTTCCACAGATTCATCACTCTCTGGCTGAACAAACTTGTTCTCATCTCAGTTGTAAAAGTTTATTCCTTTAACACAACGTACAGGAGAAACTAAGCAAGTCTGGCAGCATCTGTGGACATAGAGAACAGTTAACAGTAAACATTATAAAGACAGAAATTGTTGGAGAAGTTCAGTAGATGTGATAGCATCTGTGGAGAGAGGTGATCAGTGCTTGCCATGTGCGACGTGAATGTGACTTGCCACTTGTCAGCCCAAGCCTGGATGTTGTCCAGATCTTGTTGCATTTGATCATAGCCTGCTTTAGTAGCTTAGGAGTATCAAATGGTTCTGAGCATTTTACAATCATGGGTGAGCATCCTCACTTCTGACCATACATTGGAGAAAAGATTAATAATGAATCTGATAAATTAAATGCATTGAACAAGTTTGTGGCAGAAATAATTTAACCTGGGTTCTGTTCATCGAATTGAAAGGTGAAAGGGAGCTATATTTTTAAGGTGAAATATTACTAAAATATATTTCATCATTTATACAAAATACCTGGATGTGAACATAGGAGGTACAGTTAGTAAGTTTGCCAATGACACCAAAATTGGAAGCGTAGGGGAGAGCGAAGAAGGTTACCTCAGATTACAATGGGATCATGACGAGATGGGCAAATGGGCTGATGAGTGGCAGATGTATTTTCCATAAATGCGTTTTGGAAAAGCAAATCATAGCAGGACTTATACCCTTAATGGTAAGATCTTAGGAAGTGTTGCTGAACAAAGGGACCTTGGAGTGCAGTTTCATAGTTCATTGACAGCCGAGTCCCAGGTAGATGGGATAGTGAAGGAGGCATTTATTATACTTTCCTTTATTGGCCAGTATTGAGAATAAGAGTTGGAACGTCATGCTGTGGCATTACGGGACATTGGTTATGCCACTTGTTTGGGATATTACGTTGCAGTTTCATAGTTCATTGACAGCCGAGTCCCAGGTAGATGGGATAGTGAAGGAGGCATTTATTATACTTTCCTTTATTGGCCAGTATTGAGAATAAGATTTGGAATGTCATTACGGGACATTGGTTATGTCATTTGTTTGGGATATTACGTGCAATTCTTGTCTTATTCCTGTCAGAAGGATATTGTGAAATTTGAAATGGTTCAAAAAAGATTTAAAAGCATGTTGCCAGGGTTGGAGGATTTGTGTTGTAGGGAGAGGTTGAATCGACTGGGGCGACTTTCCCTGGAGCTTTGGAGGCTGAGGGGTGACCTAATAAATGATTAAAAATCATGAGGAGCATGGATAGGATAAATAGGCAATATCTTTTCGCTGGGGTGGGGGAGTCCAGAACTTGAGGGCATAGGTGTATCGTGAAAGTGGAAAGATATAAAATGGACTTAGGGGTGTGAGAAACGAACCCACTTAATCAATAATTTTCAGTCCCATCAAAGAGTTCCAAAGCAATACATTTATTCGAACATCTTTAAAGATGGGTGGCTCTATGAGGAGAGTCACACCCGACAGTGAAATACAGAGTTTTTTATACTTTCTGAGGGGTCTCTCAACACCCATACACTAAGCAATAAACCTATCATAAGTGTCTATTTCATTTTATCCCCTTATTTGGTTATTCCCTGCACCCAAGCCTAAGCCGATCATACTTATTAATTACCACACTTGTTTTCCTTTTAAATCTGTCTCATTTGGCTGTCACTGTTCGTTACACTCTTCCTGTTATTTTATCCAGTTCCTCTTTTCTAACCTTCTGACTTCTGAGATCATCCTTTACTATTTTGATTGTCCAAAAGGCAGGCCTACAAACCATGAGCTTATTGCGAAATGCCCTTCCTGTTTCTTTTGTGGTCAGTTACAACACTCAAAGTTATTTCTTAGCTTAAAACTATTTCTTTAAAATACTCTCTATATTCGTTAAAACCAACATGCACCTGACAACCTGATTTTTTTTTCTCTCAGGGGCAACTTTTTGACGTGGGGGGTGGAGCATGCATGGAATGAGCTGCCGGGGAAGTGGTGGAGGTTGATGCAATTTAAAACGCATCTGGATGGGAATATGAGTAGGAAGTGCTTCGAGGGATATGGGCTAAGTGCTGGAAAATGGGACTAGATTGCGTTTGGATATCTGGTCGGCATGGCCAAATTGGACTGAAGGGTCTGTTTCCATGCGGTACATCTTTATGACCCTATAATATCAATATGGTTGAGATCTAATAAAATATGTGCAGTTTATAATTAACCTGCGTTAGAATAGGATGAATCTTCAACTATCTTGAAACCTCTTTTGCAATTGTGGTTCTACGTTACGTATTCTGCATTACTGGCCATTATCACCGAACTAATAATAATAACAATAATAAGAGTAACAAATTTGAATAGACACAGCATTGAGAGCAAGACATGAGGATGCAATTCTCCAACAAGCTGTCTGCCACATGCTCAAGGGCAGATCAGGATGGGTAATAATTGCTGGCCATGAGTAAATAAAAATAAACTTTATGTCTCCGGAACAAACTTACGAAATGCAAAATCATCTTTTCTTCTCCTGAGGAAACACATTGTTATAATATCACAGCATAGAAACAAATCCTTCAGTCGAACCAGTGCATGCCACACATGATACTAAACTAAACTTTCCACCTGCTCCTGGCCCGCACCCTTCAAAATCAATCCTATTCATGTAGTTATCCAAATGTATTTCAAATGTTGTAATTTTGCTCACAAGCATAAATTTCTCATCCTGCATGCGAATCAACATCTGTGTAAAACAAAAACATGCTGTTTTAAAATATCTCTCCTCTCTCCTTAAAAATATGCCCCCTTGTCTTGAAATTGCCTAATTTAGGGAAAAGACAACTCCCATTAACCTGACTTGTACCCTTGTGATTTTACAACATCATTTCACAACCTCCTACGTGCCAGTGAAAAAAAAAACCCAGCCTTTCCTTATAACTTAAACATTCCATACCCAGCAACATCCTGATTAAATCTCTTCTGAGACCTCTTCAACTTGATAACATCCTTCCTATAACTGGTCCTCAAAGTTATACCAGCACATGATGTAGCAACTGATTTCATAAATTACAGTAGAATTCAAATAGACATCATATATATACATTTTCTTTGACAGTCAATGCTTGCAATCTTCAGATAATGATGCACTTTGGCTTCTAACCACTGGGTAATGATAATATTGTCATAGTACCACTCTCTCCTATTGAGAGAGAGATGACTTGGGGAGGGGGGAGCTTATCTTGCGGGTCAGCATGTCTAAAAAGAGGGATGAGATGGTAGTAATGACAGTTGGATGTGAGAACTGAACCCGTGCTCTTAGTGTGACTGCATCACAAGCCAGCTAGCCAGCCAACTGAGCTAGCCCCCTGTGTAATCTGGCTGAATGGCCTGAAGGCTCCTAGTTATGCAGACTGCTTCTGCGCTGACTGCTCAACACCATGTTTTTTTTTTCATGATGAGCAATAGCGTGCGCAATAGAAATAATTTTGTGAAACCACATGACAATTTATCATCTCTGTTCCTGTTTCAAAATGCTCAATGCAGACTGTTGGCTTCAACTAATAGGATACTTAAGCAAGAAAGAAGGCAAACTCAGATCTCAACGTCCAAAGTATCAGGTGGAAATTTCGTCGGAAAATGTTCGCATTTTCAATCTTTCTTACAACTGGTAAGTAGCCTGCCTTCGAAGATGATACAATAGCAGTATTGAGTTAACTTCTGATCGCCTCATTAAAGGAAGGATGTGGAAGCTTTAGACTGGGTACAGAGGAGATTTAACAGGATGCTGCCTGGACTGGAGGGTATATCTTATGAAGAAAGTTTGAGGGCGCTCAGGATTTCTCATTGGAACGAAGAAGGAAGAGAGGTGACTTGATAGGGGTGTACAAGATGATGACAGGCACAGACACAGTGGATAGCCAGAGATATTTTCCCAGGGTGAAAGGCTATCATGGGGGGAAGGGGTACATAATTTTACGGTGTTTGGACGAAGGTTTACTGGAGAAGTCTGAGGTAGGTACTTTACACAGAATGGTGTGAGTGTGTAATACACTGCCAACAGTTCTATGAAGGCAGATACATTAGGGTTGTTTAAGACATTCTTAGATAGGCACGTGGATTGATAGTAAAATGATGGGTATGTAGGTTAGTTTGGGCTTAGTGGCAGATAAAAGGTCCGCACAACATGGAGGGCCGAAGGGCCTGTACTGTGCAGTACTATTTTATGTTCTATGTTTAAATATCCTCAAAAAGGTCCATCAGATTTCTGAAGCATGTTCAGTATTTAAAGCAGCCAAACTGGTTCTGTCCAATTTTGCCATTTTGCCAAGCTGACAAAGAACTGCATTGACACATTTTCTTCGCTATTTAAAAGGCTATCGAGTCAGCATGACCATTTTCAATATCTATAGAATTATGAAAGTTGGTCAACAATGCAGCAATTATGTTTCTGGCACTCTTATAATCCACTTACTTTCAACTCTAGAAATTCTGATATCTTTCATAAAACATACTAAGTCCAAGTTCCCATTAGATATTGTCCATGAAAGGAACTGGCTATTGTTGTGGAACCTGAAATGTTTATTTATAATTTTGCGCATCTCCTATTGACCATTTTTTGTGTACTTTCAAAATTTATTCCAGTTCTTTGGTTGTGCCGTATTTTCCATTGTTCAGCTTTAAGATGAATGATGTCACACTCAAACTTAAAATAAAACTCTGTAGTATAATGGTCACAATTTCCAACAACTCTATGCTGTTATGGTCACTATTTCCCGAGAAAAAGAACAGGAAATAACATCACTACAGTAAATGATGTGACCACAGTAAATGACATCACCAACCCAAAGAAACCCAACATCTAAATGGAAAGCAGGAATTATCAACAGTGCTTTCCCGGAGACATTCTGAATAGGTTACTAGTAGAATGACGAAACGTCTGGAAATGAACCTTCCAGCTTCAGCGAGCAAACCTACATCCACATCTTCCAAAAACAATACAATCCCTTTTCGTGGTCCGACCTCCAAATGTGTCATTACAGAAATTTGCATCTCTGTCTGTCTCCAGATTTTTAAATAGTAACATATTAATATTAATCAATTCCTTTATCACTTCCCAATAGTCCACTTCCACATTTTGGTCGAAATGCAGGAGATATGTGAGTATGAGAATTTAAAATGCATTTAATTCTTTTACATATACTTAACTGTCTAAATGCTTTTCCACTTGATTATCAGATTGATTGATGAGAAACAGTTTAAACAAATGTACGGCTAAAATTTGTATCCAGCTTTATCGACATCATTTTGAAAGTTAATGTTATCGTGCGTCTTTTTATTGTCCGTCTATCATGGAGTGTCACCGATTGGTTGATTATATTTCCTGGCAGTGGACAGAAGAAATAGTGTGAGAATTATAATGAATAATATGAACCTCGTGGCACGATCAGGTTCTGTTGTTTGAAACTTTATAATCATATTATGACCATAAGAAGATTAAACAAAATTTTATAAACATTAGTCGTACAGTCCCAGAGATATATGACACAGCCATCAGATCGATTCTAGTCAAAAGCAGCCACCTCACTATTCTCTAAACCCGTTTTCCCAGAACTTGGTCAAAATCCTTGGTATCACAAGTGTTCATCTAAATTCTTCTTCAATGTGGTGAGGGTTTCTGCCTCTCCCACCCTTACAGACAGTGAGTTTCAGATTCCCCACTGATGTGAAAACATGTTTCCTCACATCCCCTCTAATCCTACTTGCCCTTACCTTCAATCTTTGTCCCTCTCCCGTACTCATTGATCTCTCCGTCAATGAGCAGAAAGTTCTTCCTGTCTACCTTATGCATCCCAATAATGATCCTCTCTAAATATCCTCTGCTGCAGCGAAAATAACCCTTGTTTGTCCACTCGCCCTCTCACTGAAACTCTACAGTCCCAAGGTAACATCCCTCTGCACCCTCTCCTAGTGCTGTCACATCCGTTCTAGAATGTGGATTCCAGATCTGGGCACATTACCCTCGTTCGATGACCGAACCAACACTTTATACAGTCCCTGCATCATCTCCCTGCTCTAAAACTCTGTGCTCTAAAGGCAAGTATTCCCGTACACTTTGATTAATTTCAAACAGTAAGTGGAACTATCAGCTAAAACTGAGTAACTTTAGTCTGAAATCCTTATGCAGTCTTGGTTGTGAGTATGTTCGCCGAGATGGGCAATTGATTTGCAGATATTTCATCCTCTGTCACGGTGACATCTTCAGTGCTTTGTAGCCTCCTGTGAAGTCGTGCTGCACTGTGTCTTCTGGAATTTGGCTCCGTTTCTGCTGCTTCCAGTTCTTCGTTGTAGTGACCGGTATATTGGGTACAGGTCAAGGTGCTTGTTGATGGAGTCCGTGTCCATGCTTCGAAGAATTCACTGGCTGACCTCTGTTTAGCTTGTTCTGTGATCGTTGTCTTGGCCCATTCAAATTTGTTTTCCCTGTCTTCTGTGTGTATAGCTACTCGGGTTAGCTGGTCGTGGTGTTTAGCGGCCAGTTGGTGTTCATGGTTGCAGATTGCTAGTTGTCTGTCTGTACATCATCTACATTATTACGTGCAGTCTTTGCATGGTATTTTGTAAATTATTTTAGTCTTGCACATGCTGGGTAAGGGTGTTTTGTCCTTGTGAGTTGTCTGAGCATGGCTGTCGATTTATGGGCTGACATGAAACCTCATGGTCGGAGAAGTCTGATGTCAACTCGGAGACATTTTTTAAAATCAGGTAGCGTGGCTAATTTGTTAGGACGTGGCATGTCCTTGTCACGTTGGTTGTTAGCCATCTGCGAATGTAGTTGTAGTGATATCCGTTCTTGGTGAAGACTCTGTGCACGTGTTTTTTATTCTCTTTGTAGGCCGGGAGTGCTGCAGAGTGTTGAATCCCTAATACAGATTGTCTCGTGGATGTTCGGGTAGTTGCTGTTGTAATTCAAGATCTGGTCAGGGTGTACTCTTTTGTGGTGCATTCACTGTTCTGTGTTGTTTGTACCATCGCATCCAGGAATAGGAATCGATTGTTTCTTTCCTCCTCCTGTAAATGTGATTCCTGTGAATATGGTATTAATGATCCGGTGTATATTCTCAATTTATGTTCTCTTACTGATGACAAATGTGGCATCGCTGTATCTGATTCAGAGTTTGGGTTAGTCTTGTGCTAGTGCTGCTTGTTCCAATCTTTGCATCACTGCTTCTGCTATGAGCCCAGGGATGGGTGAGCCCATAGGTGTCCCATTGATCTGTTCATATATTTGAATGCGAAGTGTGTCTAGTATTTTGAGTACACAGTCCTTGTTGGTAGGTTTCCACATCATGTTTTCTGTTCTGCCTGTTCAGGAGATTGGAAATAGTCTCTCTAGCCAGAGTTTTGTCAAGTGACATAAACAGTGCTGTTACATCAAATGAGACCATTGCTTCGTGCAAAGGCAGCCTGAAACACGATAAAGGGCAAACAAGAATAAGACTAACAATCCGGATGAACGAACACCAACTAACCACTAAATGCCACGACCAGCTGTCCTGGTAGCCGTACACACAAACGACAAGGACCACAAATTTGACTGGGACAATACAACGATCAAAGCACACGCTAAACAGAGGACAGTGAGAGATTTGATAGAAACAGGCACGGACTCTATCAATAATCACATTGACTTGGACTCAATATAACGGCCACTACAATGAACAACCATAACTGGCAATCAGAAGCAGCAGAAACAGAACCAGATAAACAGTACATAATGTTTCACAGGAGTTTCCAATGCACTAAAGATGCCACATGGAGAGGGCACAAAACATCTGCAAATCAATTCCCAGCTGAGAACCCAGGCTACAAATCGATGTACAAACATTTTCAATAAAGTTCACATGAAGTCAGCTTATTGTAACAGTTCAGACATTTTGATTAAACATATTCTACAGATGAAATGTTTTAACTGAATTCCGCAGATGATTTCCCCAAGCCAATAGTATCCCTGAATCCATCATATGGAGTGTTTTTGGAAGGAGAGGCAACATCAGTGAATTGTAGCTGCCAATGTCCAGTCACAAGGGTACAATTTTTTTACAATTCCATATGTCATCACAAAGATCTTCATGAAGGACAATGTGAAACATCTTTACCGTTAACACCCTTAAACAGAGGCAAAGCAAGTTACATGTGTGAATGTTTATTTCTGTTGGAGAATGGAACATGGAGAAGATCAGGATTGACTGATCCTGTTCAGATACATGTCGGAGGTATGTCATGAAACCTACGTTTACTTTGTATTTGATGCTTGATTTAATTTTGTCACATGCACTGAGATAAAGTGAAAAGTGTAGCTTCACAAGCTTTACACGCAGATCGTGCCTTACAATGTGCATCAGAGTAACTGAGTAGAGTGCAGAATACAGGGATACAGCTGCAGAGAAGGTACAGAGAGAGACCAGAATTAATATTTGAGAGGTCTGTTCAAAAGTCTGGTAACAATGGGGAAGAAGTTGTTCTTGAATCTGTGCAATCATGTATTCCAACCCTTGTATCGTTTACCTGACGAAAAAGAGTGGCATACAATAAAATTACGGTGGTGGGGATTTCTTGATTATTTTGGTTGCTGTCCTGAGTATCGAAGAGATCAAAAGATGGAAGGTTGGTTTATACGTCGTTCACAACTCTCTGTGATTTCTTGAGCACTTGCTATACTGTGCTGCAGTCAAATATGGTGCAATTATAAAAAAAGTATTAAGGGCAGCTTGTGGACATTCTGCCCTTTGTTAGCCTCCTGAGGAAGTAGAGAACCTGTTATGCATCCTTGACCATCGCGTTGACATGCGAGGTGCGTGACAGATTGTTTGCAATCATCACTGCCAGGAACTTGTCACCCTCGACCATCTCTACTTCAGCACTATTGATGCATCTGAGGGCATGCCCTCCTCTCTGATTCTTGAAGTCAATGCTGAAATCCTTGATTTTGCTGATTTTGCTGATGTTGTTGTCTTTACAAAATGCTGCTAAGCACACAGTTTCTTTTCTGTATTTCGTCTCATCATTGTTTCACATCTGACCGATAACGGTGGTTATCGGTCAGATAACCTGTGAATGGATTTGGGTGAGAATTTGGCCCCACAGTCGTGAGTGTGTTATGAGTATAGATGTGTGCTGAAACCGCAACCATGTGGGGAATCGGTATTGTGGATTATGATAGAGGAAGCATTGCTGCACATTCTGACTAATTGTGGTCTATGTATCAGGAGTTCGGGATTCAGTTACAGAGGGAGGAGCCGAGACCGAGGTCTCAGAATTTAGAAATGGGTTCGTTTGGAATTATGGTGTTGAACGCGGAGCTGTAGTCAGACACTGACGTAGGTGTCCTTGCTATCCAGAAGTTCCAGGGATGAGCATAGTGATGTCTGCTGGGGACAGTTAAAACACTGACATTGATCTAACAATGTGTAAAAGTGCCCAGGTACATCCGGTACACAAAATGCAAGACAAATCCAACCGACCAATTACCGCCCAATTAGTCTACTCTCCGTCATCAGTATAGTGATGGAAGGGGCCATTAAATTGTGGGCGGTACGGCGGTACAGTGGCACAGTGGCTAGCACTGCTGCCTCACAGCGCCGGAGACCCGGGTTCAATTCCTGCCTCAGGCGACTGACTGTGTGGAGTTTGCACGTTCTCCCCGTGTATGCATGGGTTTCCTCCGGGTGCTCCGGTTTCCTCCCACATTCCAAAAATGTGCAGGTAAGGTGAATTGGCCATGCTAAATTGCCCGTAGTGTTAGGTAAGGGGTAAATGTAGGGGTATGGGAGGGTTGCGCTTCGGCGGGTCGGTGTGGGCCTGTTTCCACACTGTAATGTAATCTAAAATGTGCTATCAAGCAGGTCCTGCTCAGCCACAATCTGCTGAGTGCCGCCCCGTTTTGGTTTGGCCAGGATCCATCAGATCCAGATCTCAATACAAATCTCAATCTCAGTTCAAACGTGGAAAAAAGAGTTGAATTCCATGGTTGAGGTTAGCTTCATACCTCGCACAAAAGAAGATGGTTATGGTTATGGAGGGTCAGTCATCTCAGCTTCGGGACATCACTGCAGGAGTCCCTCAGGGTCGCGTCTTCCACGCAACAATCTTCAGCTGCTTCATCAACGGCCTTTGATATTCGGCAATGATTGCACAGAGTTTAGCGTCATTTGTGACTCCTCAGGTACTGAAGCAGTTCATGTTTAAACGCAACAAGTTCTGGACAATATCAGGCTTGGGCCAACAAGTGGCAAGGAACATTCGCACCACACAAATGCCAGACAATGGCCAAAGGAAACTGTGAGAAGTAACGGGAATACAGACTACTGGGATAATGGTAAGACTCTTGGTAGTATCAGTGAGCAAAGAGATCTCGGTGTCCATGTGCATAGATCCTTGAGAATTGACACCCTGGTTGATAGTTTTGTTGAGAAGGCGTATGGTTTGTGGGTAGAGGGATTTAGTTTCGGAGCCATGAGGTCATGTTGCAGCTGGACAAAATTCTGGTGCGGCCGCGCTTGAAGTCATGTGTACATGTTGGTCGCTGCATTATAGGAAAGTTGAGGAGGCATTTGAACGAGTGCAAAGGAGATTTTGCAGGATGTTGCCTGGCATGGTGGGGGGGCCTTATGAGCAAAGGGTGAGGGACATCAGGCTGCATTTGTTCGAGAGACGAAAGTTGAGAGGTGACTTATTCGAGACATACAAGATAATCACATGATTGGATCGGGTGGATAGTGAGAGCTTTTACCTCGGGCGATGCTGGCTAGCACGAGGGGACACAGCTTTAAATTGAAGGATGGGTGACTTCAGAGGTAGATTCCTTGCTCAGAAAGTAGTAGGGGCGTAGAATGCCCTGCTTGCAAATGTAGTAGACTCACCAACTTTACTGGCATTTAAATAGTTATTATATAAATATATGGATAATAATGTTATAGTGTAGGTTAGATGGGCTTCAGATCGGTTTCACATGTCAATGCAACGTCGATGGCCGAGGGGCCTGTGCTAGACTGTATTGTTCTATGTTCCATCGCAAGTAAGAGATGCTCTAACCACCTCCGTTTGACGTACAATGGTATTACCTTCACGGAATCTCCTACTGTCAACATGGTTGAGATTACCATTGACAGGAAGGTCAGCTGGACTCACCACGTAAAACACAGTGGCTCCAACAGCCGTTCGGGGATGAGGGATACTACGGTGTGTAACTCACCTCCTGAAACCCTAAAATCGATACACAAAGCACAAGTCAGGAGTGTGATGGAAACGACCCCACATGCGTGAATTGGGGCAGCCGCAACAACATTATAACACTTGACATCATGCAGGACAAAGTGACCCGCTTGATTGGCACATCTACAAGCTTTCAATCTCAGTACCACCAGTGTTCAGTAACAGCAGCATGTACTATTTACAAGATGCACTGCAGAAATTCTCCAAATATCCTTAGTACCTTCCAAACCCATGACCACTTCCAAGTAGAAGGACGAGGGCAGGAGATACTTGGAAACATCACTACCAGCAAGTTCCCCTCCAAGCCACTCACCACCCTGACTTGGAAATATACCACCTTTCCTTTCGCAGTCATTGGACAAAATCCTGGATTTCCCTCTCGACCGGCATTGTGGGTAAACCGACAGCAAATGGACTGCAGCGATTCAAGAAAGCAGTTCCCACCAGTTTCTTAAGGGCAAATAGGGACGGGCTATCAATGCTGGCCAGCTAACGACGCCAAAGTCCCATAAATGAAAAACAAAAACTCAATACTAACATTATGTAGTGTACTATTTTATAGGATGATATCAGTTAAGGTTTATTTGGTTAACATTTACTTTGCAACTTGTTTATGCATTTGATTTAAAAATTTTGCTATGAAGATCTCTCTTTCTGGACTTTGCAATTGTTTTCTTCCACACTTTCTTCTTTCGAGTGTTTTGATTTTTTAAAAAATACGATTGTTCTTTTTTGTAAAAGTCTACTTTAAAATTATGGAACAGATCAACTCTCCAAACCGAATATCAAAGCGTTGTCAGATTCCGATGCCAATTCAAGCAGGGACATTGTATCGATTTCCTGCCAAGGTGATATTCGGCCCAGTGGAGGAATATTCTCCTTTTACAATAGTCGGAGGAAAGATTTTAGACAGGAATATCATGTGACTGGTCTTGAAGATACTGCGGTCATTACCATCAACATCCATGAACATTCCTCTGCAGGAAACTACAGTTGTCGATATAAAACAGAGGTAAACGGACGTTCCATTCTTTCCCCGTTCAGCCAATCTGTTTCAGTCACAGAGAAAAGAAAGGACGATCACACATCAAAAGGTAATTATATGTTCGTGAAATTCTTCCTCATTTTCATAAATACATGCAGGTAAAGAAATTTACTGCTAGTTTTTTTTAATCCAATTTGATAGTTGCAAGAAATTCTGTTCAATGATTGATAGTGCTTCAGGCTTTATGTCTGTCCTCTGCCCTTGATGTAACTTGATGCAATTTGATCAAAGGTCTGAGCGTGGGTTATAAGCCCTTTCTCCTGTTAGGCGTCTCCCTAATTCTGAATTGGATGACGTCATCTTGATGCACAAACAATGCCAGATACTACTGCCATTGTTCAATGGGATATAACACTTGGGCATTGACAGAGACTGTCTGTGCATTGTCAGGCATAACCATTCGACAATCCAGGGCCCCAATTTTCGTAGCACGGTTAATTTTGAGTTGCACAGAAGGATGCATTTTTGTGAATTCAACAGAGCAGCTGAAACGTCTCCGAGGTTATCCCCCAGAGTAGGGGAAATAATCAAAATAACAAACAGTGGACATGCCCAGTGAATGCTTTTGTGCAAAAATGGATGAGTGGGAGATTTCAAATTTCATGTCCTACAGTCCCGAAACAGGCCCCTCCACTCATAAAATATGTGCTAATGAATAACAGCTTATTTATTCTCTACTCCCACTGGCCAACCCATAGCCTTTTTTGCCTTGGCATTGTGAATACGTATCCACAGCCCCCTTCAATGGGATGAGAATTTATGCCTCTCCTACCATTACAGGCAGTGAGTTCCAGATTTCCCACAACCCTTTGGGTCTTCACAAAATCCTCTCATCGCTTGTAAACTGTCTGCCCGTTATCTTCAATCCATTTCCCCCTCACCGTCTCCCCAGTCATTGCTACAGTCAAGTGGCAAAGTTTCTTCTGTCAAACTAATCCCAGCCAGCATCATTTTATGGATGTCAATCATGTCACAATCTTTGAATATTCTTTGTTCTAAGGAGAATAACGCAGTCTGTCCAATCTCTCTCCACGAAAACTCTCCAGGCCCCCAAGGCAACATTCTATTAAATCTTCCTCTACAGCCACACGTAGTGACTGTTATGGGACAGACCAGATATTCGCTCCTACTCAATTCTCAGGAACAGTAAGCTTTTAAATATTGATTAGCTATATTGCTTGTTTAAGTTGGAATGTATGTCCAAAAGAGGACCATCTACTGTTTCAAAATGGATATTATTCTCAGTGGTGAAGCTGAAAATGTGTTGCTGGAAAAGCGCAGCAGGTCAGGCAGCATCCAGGGAACAGGAGACTCAGGAACAGTAAGCTTTTAAATATTGATTAGCTATATTGCTTGTTTAAGTTGGAATGTATGTCCTTCTTCAGGGCTTATGCCCGAAACGTTGATTCTCCTGTTCCCTGGATGCTGCCTGACCTGCTGCGCTTTTCCAGCAACACATTTTCAGCTCTGATCTCCAGCATCTGCAGACCTCACTTTCTCCTCATTATTCTCAGTGGGACATACTGATGTTTCTTTGCCGTTCATTAATGTGATTCATTCTTTTGCAATACATAGCTGCCCAGAAGAGATTATATATGTTCGTCGGACTGGGATGTGCTGCTGTGATCATTGTTTTACTTGTGGTGCTGTGCCTTCTTATTGTCAAGAAAGGTAACTTATTCAAAAGTATAATATAATTGGTTAGGAGGGATGCGATAGTATTGGGAGAGGGTGAAGAGGAAGATTTACTAAGGGACAGTGGGGAATCTTGAACTTGCTGCCTGAAAAAGTGGGAGAAAACGGTTTAGATGTGCCGTTGCCATGCCAAGGCAATCGGTCAAGCGCTGAGGAAATGGGATTAGAAACGTTTTTGACCAGCACAGATCAGCATGGGACTGAGGTGTATTTTCCTGTGCTGTAGACTTGTATAACTGTGACAGTTTAGTGGGAAACTTGGAAACGTGAACAGATAGTTGTGATCAAGGTTTATGTCGTATTAATATTGTTTGAAAATATAGGTTCAATCAGGCCCTGGGAGTGTTTTGAACAGAGGTGCCTGAGAGTGTTTTGAACAGAGGTGCCTGAGGGTGGGGGTGTGTGTGGAGGCACATAATTCCTCTAAAGTGGCATCACAGGTAGACAGAGTGGTGAATAAAGTGTTTGGCACACTACCCTGTATTGGTGAGAGCCTTGAGAACAGGATTTGGGACTTCTTATTGTGGCTTTAAAGGATATTGTTTCGGCCACTTTTGAAATAATACATAGAGTTCTGGTCATCCTGCTATAGGAAGGATGTTGTTAAACTAGAATAAATATATTTAAACAATTACAAGGAAGTTGCTGGGACTGAAGGGTTTGTGTTATAAGGTGAGGCAAGATGGACTGGGATTTTTTTTTTCTCAGGAGTGTCGAAGGCTGAGGGGTGATCTTATGATGGTAAGATAATCTAAGGTATGGATAGGGTGAATAGATAAGGTCTTTTTCAAAGAGTATTGAAGTCCCAAAATAGAGAGCATAGGTTTATGGTGAGGGGAGAATGCTGCAAAAGGGACCTCAGGTTCAACTTTATTGAGTAGAGGCTGGTGAGTATATGGAACGGGTTTGCAGAGGAAGTGGTAGAGGTGAGCAAAATTACAACATTAAAAAGACATTTGGATAGGTACATGGACAGGAAAGTTCTACAGGGATATGCACCAAATGCAAGTAATTAGGACGAGTAGAGTTTGAGAAATCTGGTCAGCATCGACAAATGGGACTTAAGGGCCTGTATGACTCTAAGGTTCTAAAGGTTTTAGTTTTGTGTGTTCAGATCAGCTAGACACAGAGTTTACTTTCATTTTGGTTTATTCAGTGAATGACACTGGCGCATCTGGAGATTTGTTCTGTTCATATTCTTTGAAATGGGCTCTTTAAAATACTGATGTAAAATGTTCAGTTCATTAGACAGAAAAGGTAGACGTGAGGATAAGTAGCAGTTGATAGGTACAAAAAGGAGTCCGAAAAGAATGTTTTTTTCAGAAAAATGAAGGAGAGGTCAATTCACTTTTAGAGACGAGGTTCTGAAGAGCAGAGGTAATAGATCCTGACCTGAACAGTGATGCCCACATTACATGAATGTATTTAAACAATAGCCATCAGACTTGAAAGACAATTAACGATAAGTCAATCACTAACTTTCAATTGTAACTCCAGAAATTAGGCATAGGTTGCAAGAGCTAGTACATGGAGCCATCAGGCATTTTGTCCTTAACTCTGCAATAGTGCCCCAGTAACATTCAGATATAGAGAGACGTTTTTGTGTTGGCAATGAGGGCCTCATAGTAACCATTCAGTACATTTGTATTTTTTAGCCCTCTTGGCCTTTGATACATTCATAGGAGGTGTCCAATCGCGGTCGCTTTCCCTCCATACAGAGCCACAGCTTAACTCAAAAAGACAGGGGATGGTGTATTCTCAAATCTAATAGAGAAGCGTTTGTGAAGTAAAGCTGTGAAGGGGACAGGAGCCAGAGGCAGGTATGTGGAGTTAGTCCACTGATCAGCCATGATGTTCTTGAATGGCACAAAAGGCTTGAGGGCTGAACAGCCTGCTGATGTCGCTACTTTCCTAAGTGCAAAAGCAATGGGTGGCCGATAAACAAAACAAAATATTTGGCAACTGCACCAGAATGTATTGGGTCAAAATTACAATCTCTCTACCTTGACTTCAACCAGAGTTAGAATCCTAGTTAGAACCAGTCCAGCCTCTTCACCCACTCCAATCTCTCGCCCTCACAACGCACAGCCCTCCACTCCCTCTGCGCCAACCCCAACCTCACCATCAAACCTGCGGTCAAAGGGGGTGTGGTGGTCATTTGACGCACTGACCTCTACAGCGCTGAAGCCAGGCACCTACTCGAATGCACCTCCTCCTACGACCCCCTCAAACATGACCTCACCAAGCCATCATCTCCCAGACCATACACAACCTCATCATCTCAGGGGATCTCCCACCCACATCGTCCAAACCCATAGTTCTGGAACCTCACACTGCCAGATTCTACCTCCTACCCAATATTCACAACCCTGACCTACCCAGGCTGACCTATCGTCTCAGCCTGCTCCTGCCCCACTGAACTGATCTCCACCTACCTTGATACTGTCCTGTCCGCTTGTTTCAGGAACTCCCTACATTCGTTTGGGAGACCACACACGCCTTCCACTTCCTCCAAGACTTCCGTTTCCCCAACCACCAATGCTTCACCTTCACCATGGACATCCAATCTCTCTCCACCTGCAATCCCCATGGCCAGGACCTCCAAGCCCTCCATTTATTCCTCTCCCGTTGTCCCCACCAGTACCCTTCCACTGACACTCTTATTCATTTGGCTGAACTGGACCTCACACTCAATAATTTCTCCTTCCATTCCTCCCACTTACTCCTGACAAAAGGAGTAGCCATGGGCACCCGCATAGGCCCCAGCTATACCTGTCTCTTTTTCGGCGACGTAGAACAGTCCATCTTCGAGAGATGCACCGGCACCACTCCCCACCTCTTGCTCTGCTACATTGATGACTGCATCAGTGCCACATCGTGCTCCCATGAGAAGGTCAAACAATTCATAAACTTTGCCAACACATTCCATTCCAAACTTAAAATCACCTGGACCATCCCTGCCACTTCACTCCCCTTCCTAGACCTCTCCAACTCCATCCAGAAGGACCGACTTAACACTGACATTTTACAGACCCATCAACTCCCACAGCTACCTGGATTACACCTCCTCCCACCCAACCTCCTGATTAAATGCTATCCCATGTTCCCAATTCCTCCACCTCCGCCACATCTGCTCTCAGGAGTATCAGTCCCACCACAGAACACACCAGAAGACCCAATTGCCCTCCCACATGTTTGAAGATGCCCTTCAATGCATCTCATCCACGTCCCGCACGTCCGCCCTCATCTCCCCTCCAACTGCAGTAAGTACAGAACCCCTCTGCTTCTCACCTTCTCTTGCACCAACATCCGCATAAATCACATCATCTGCCGACATTTTCGCCACCTACAAACGGACCGCACCGCCAGGGATGTAGTTCCCTCCCAAACCCTATCTGTTTTCCAGAAAGACTGTTCCCACCATAACTACCTGGTCAGGTCCACGCCATAACAAGTGACCATCCCCTCCTTGCATCCTTGCACCTTCCCCTGCCACCGCAGTAATTGTAAAACCTGCACCCACACCTCCCCCCTTACATCCACCCAAGGCCTCATAAACCTTCCACATTCATCAAAGTTTCACCTGTACTTCGAAACATGCTATTTATTGTTTCTGTTGCTCGCGATGTATTCTCCTCTACATTAGGGAGGCTGGATGCCTTCTCACAGAGTACTTTAGACAACATCTCCGGGCCACTCACACCAAGCCATTCCACCACCCAGTGGCCGAATATTTCAACTCCCACTCCTGCTCTGCTGAGGGCATGCAGGCCCTGGGCCTAGAACAAAGAATATAGAAATTCTAGAGCCTCCTCCGTCACCACTCCCTCCCACCCGACGTCTTGAAGAAGAAAGCCTTATCTTCCACCTTGACACTCATAAAACACCATGTCCATCAATATGGACTTAACCAGTTTCCTCATTTCCCTTACCTGCACTTTACCCCAGTTTCAACCTTCCAGCTCAATACCGCCCTCCTTACCTGTCCCGCTTGTCAATCCTCCTTCCCACCTATCCGCTCCACCCTCGACCCTGACCTATCACCCTTACGCACACCTCCATCCGCCTATTGCACTCTCAGCTCCCTTCTCGCCAATGCCACCTCCTCCCATTTATCTCTCCACCCCTGATGGTCTCGGCCTCATTTCTGATGAAGGACTCCAGTCCTAACCGTCGATTTATCTGCTCCTTGTATGCTTTAAATATATTGTCAAGCACTCCGTTCAGTGCAGTCATTTCACAAACTTCACGAGGGAGCAGTCTTTCTGAAGCAGTTAGGATGGATCACTCACTCACTGTCCTTAACAATATCCAGTCTCCACAGGGCAGGCCAGTTGCTCAGTGGTTAGCACTAACGCCTCCCAGCACCAATGATTTGGATTCAATTCCTTCCTTGGGTGACTTCTTTCACACTAGTTTTTGATGTTATAAAGCTGGAAAGGGTTCAGAACAGATTTACCAGAATGTTGCAAGCAAAGGAGAGCTTGAGTTCTGAGAGACTGGGGTTTTTTTTTCAAGAGAATTCCGACACAGTGGAAACAGGCCATTGGGCCCAATATGTCCATACCGACCGTTTGAAAAGCATTCCACTGAGGCCCATACTCCTACCTGTTCTCGATTACCCTGAATTCCACATAACTAAAACGCTTAACCTACGCATCCATGGATGCTGTGGGCAATTAGCATCACTCCTGGACTCAGTGTTTAAAACTGCTGTCTCACAGCGGCAGGGACCCAAAAGCTGTTCCACCCGCTGGCGATTGCCTGTGTGGAGTTTGCACATTCTCCCCTTGTCTGCATGGGTTATCTCCCGGTATTCAAGTTTCCTCCCACGAACCAAAGATTTGTAGGTTAGGTAAATTGACCATGCTAAATTGCTCATATAGTACAGGCTAGGTGGATTAGGTAAGGGAAACGTAGGGTTAGCGGGACAGGGTATGGATTTGAGATCTTCTTTAGAAGGTCAGTGCGGCTTTGGTGAGCTGAATGGCTTGATTCTACACTGTAGGACTTCTAAGTCGTTGATCTTTCATTGGAAAGCAGGAGGTTAAGAGGTGGCCTTATTGCGATTTATAGATAACTATAATCAAGATGAAAAGCGGGTGTCATTTCGCTAAGGTGGGGCGGGGGTTGGGTGGGAGTTCAAGATTGCAGGGCATATTCTTAAGGTTAGAGGAGAAATATTTTAAAATGACTTGAGGGGTATTATCGTTATCACAGAGTGTCTTTTGTGTGGAATGAACTTCAAGAGGAAGTGGCGTGTGTGGATATAGTTGCAATGTTTAAATGACACTTCCATAAGCACATGATAAAGAAATGTCTGGAGATATATAGGTCATGAGCAGGCAGGTGGGACAAGTTTAGTTTGGGACTATGGTTTGGCCTTGAACTGGTTGGAGAGAAGGTCTTGTTTCTGTGCTGTATGACTCTATGACTATCTGAATGGTGTTTGCATGTTCTCCTAATTGACTGGTTGGATTTCTATCTACTGTCCAAAGTTGTGCAGGTTAGCCGGATTGGCTTTATTAAATTATCCCGAAGTATTCGGGGTGTGTGGTCTCGGTGGATTAGCTGTAGGAAAGTTGGGTATGCAGGCAGAGGGTCAGGGTAGGTCTGGCTGGAATGTTCATTGGAAGGGGCAAATGGCCTGTATCTGCGCAGCGGGGGGTACTAAGCTGTAACAGGAAAAGCATGACTTTTTTGTCTTCTATTCTGCTCCTTATGTTTCGAATGTTCATATTCTTAATGCGTATTGTTTTTTTTTCTTTTTGGGAGATTTCAGTTTAAATGTTTGATTCTGTCCAGTTTGACACCAAATGTTTTGGATTCATAAAAAAAACGAAATTGCAGCAGAAACTGAAGAATTCTTGCAGTGTCTATGGAGAGTGGGAGAGAAACAGAGTTAACATTTCAAGTCCATAGCGCCATAAGAAATGGGAACAGGAGCAGGCCTTTCACTCCATAGAGCCTACTTCATCATTCAATAGAATTGTGGCTGATCGGACACTGCTCACATTCTCTTTCCTGCACCTCTCCTTGATTCCTTGACTGATGAATAAAATGTCTTTTGCAGCCTTAAAAACACATGAGGGCTCTGCCTTACCCGCCCTTGTCCCCCAAAACGCGAAGGCGCACAGATCTCTTTGGCAAAGACCATAAGACTGTAGGGCATAGGAGCAGAATTAGGCCATTCAGTCCATACAGCCTGCTCTTCCATTCGATCATGGATGACATGCATTTCAATCCCATGCTCCTGCCTTCTCCCAGTAAGCCTTGATCGACATTCCAATCATGAACCTATAGAAATACAGTCATTTAAAAAAATATATTCCACACCTTCTGCGGCAATGAGTTCCATAGGTTCACCATCTTCTAACTGAAGAAATCCTCTACTCAGTTCTAATGAGCCGTCCATTCACCATGAGGCTGTGCCCTCCGGTCCTTTTCTCTTTTGCTCGTGGAAATTCGACTCCTTGGCCGCAATATTCTGGCCTCTCAGTATTCTGTGACCTTCAATCTGGTCTCCAGCCTCATCCTTCTGAACTCCATGGAGTATAGACACAAAGTACTCAATCGCTTCCCAAAAGAAAGGCACTTTATATCCTGGATCGCTCTTGGAGACCCCTTCCAAGGCCAACGCATCTTTCTTAGATACAGGGCCGAAATCTGCTCGCAATTTTCCAAATGTGGTTTGATCAGAACCTTGTACAGTCTCATCAGTACATTTCTGGTCTTGCATTCTATCTGCTCAAAATGAAAACTATCGTTGCATTTGTTTTCCTAACTGCCAACTGAACCTCTCTGTTAACCTGAAGAGAATCCGGAACTCAGAGTCCCATGTCACTTTGTGCTTCAGATTTCTATTTGTAATGGTATACAGGTAATGTCAGACATGCTGTGCTTCTTTACCATTCTCCGTTTTAATTCTATTATCTAACACCCTGCAGTTCTTTGTTTTGTATTATTGACATTGACCATCATGTTTGAGGCATTTCAACTTTGCATTATTGTTTCATATCTCACAGGTCAGAATAAACGTCAAAATATTCCGAGGTGAGGATGTTATATGACTCGTGATAATCTGGCATTTGACAATATGCAACATTTCGAGAAATGTTTATTAAAACATTGTTATATCGAGTATTTGTTCCTTATTGATTTTTATGACATTAATTCCCATTACATCGGGAGAACGTTTGAGCCAATATATGTCTTTATTTTACAGGACTGCATCCACAGCAGTTCAAATTACAGACAGCAAAGACCAAGATGGCATTTGTAAGTATGTTGCAGAAGTTAGTGACTGGTTGTAATGACTGCGATAAAAAAGTAACATCTTTATTTGTGATTATTAAGGTGATAAATGTGTAAATGGTTTTAGTGGAGAATTCCTAAACCTCATTCCTGTTCATTGTATGATTATTCACTCTCAGTTAAGTGAGAGTCTCAACATCAGAAACAAGCATTGAAATAACTTGGTTCCTGTTGTAGTGGATACTGCAGAGGTCAAAAAGCTAAAGAAAATAACACCAGAAATGCAGGAGAATCTCAGTCGGTCTGGCAGAATCTGTAGAGAGAGAGTGACAGCATGAATGTTTCTAGTCAAGTAACCCTTCTTGAGTAGTGCTAGCTAAAGGTCTTCCAGACAAAACACAAGCCATTTAATTTGGGACACAGTGAATATCTTTTTGGAGACTCACTTCAAGTTAATTCAAGCATAGCATCTTAGAAACAAGCGTTTGAGGTGATGCCATTGCGTTTGCGTTCACTCCCAATCCCAATCTGTTTAACTCATAAGGCAATCCCTCCATTCCAAGGCAAATCCTGTTCAACAGAATATAAATTCAAAGATATTATTTGTCATCATTTTAATAGCCTACATGCTTGGTAAGGGTGTTTCTCTCGAATGGCTTGTGAGTGATGTCGACGAAGTGGGTTCTATTCACCGGCTTCCTGAGGACTCCATCTCAACATCTCTCTGTTCTGAGCAATGGCCACCTTGAGTTTGAATCACCAGATATCCCTCTCCCACTCCAAGGCAAGGGTGTGGCGAGAGATTTTAAAATATTTCGACACATTTTATTTTGGGCGCCAGGTTTTAGCACACAAAAACTATTGACAACATAAATCACCAAGTCTCATTGCTGAAATAGGGAAAAATAAATCTAAATATCTGTGCTTCCTTTATACCAGACGACAACGCCAACTTGATCTATTGCAACTCCATGGTAAGCACACCATTATTAGTCAAACTCAAAGCATTTTATTTTATTATTTTCTTGTTATACAAAGTCTAATTAGTTTATCCTGTAGACAGAGAGAGTCTTAGGATAAACAATATACTTGGAGGGTGACGAAGATTAGGACAAGTATGGATTAATTAACAGAGAATGGGAAACGGGGAGGGATGCAGAAAATCAACACAAACAGCGGAACAATGGGCAGACGGTGAAGAGAGTGGGACTAAAGTCAATGAAATAATGAGGTAGAGATAAACATAGGAAGCACATTACAAAGTGAAAGAGTCATAGGTTCGTACAGCATGGAAACAGAGCCTTCATCCCAAATCTTCCATGCCAGCCATGTTTCCTAAACCAAACTCGGTCCAATTTACCGAACTCGGTATTTGTCCCATATCCCTCTAAATATTTCCTATTCATGTATCTGCCTAAATGCTTTGTAATTGAATCCACCTCTACCACTTCCTCTGGGAGCACATTCCATACACAAATCATCTTCAGCTCCATTTTAAATCTTCCCCCCGACCTTAAACCTATTCCTTCTAGTTTTGGACTCCCTCACTATGAGGAAGAAACCTTGACTATTTTCCGTTTCTATGCCCCTCATGACTTTACAAACCTTTATAAGATTACCCTTCAGCCTCCTACGCTCCAGGGAAAAATGTCCAGTTTATCCCGATAAGTCAATCATTAAATCCCAGTAACATTATTGTATTATTTTCTGTACCCTCGTTGGTTTAATAACATCTCTCTTAACGCAGGGCGACCTGAATTGTACGCAGTATTCTAAAAATGGCCTTGAAATTGTCTTGTACAGCCGCGACATGACGCCCCAATTCCTGCACGCAATGTGCCAGTCATTGAAGCCAATTGTGGAAACACAACCTTCATCACCCTGTCTGTCTGTGATAGCACTTACAGGGAACTATACACCTACATTACTAGTGCCTTCTGGTCAACAACACTCCCCAGGACCCCACCATTAACTATGTAAGTCCTACCCTGGTTTGTCTTACCAAAATACAATACTCTGCATTTATCCAAATTAAACTACACATGTCACTCCTTAGCTCATTGGCCCATCTCATCAAGATCCGATTGTACTCTTAGATAAACTTCTTCACAGATTCTACTAATTTTGATGACATTCGCAATCTTACTAACCACTGTGATCTCAGCTAAATTGAGAGCCTGCAAAAAAAAGAGCAGAGTGTGGAGGTAGTGAGAAAGAGATTGACAGGAACCAAAAGGTTGTGATAGATGGACAAATTATATTTAAAAAGCCTTTCTAGAGGAGCAAAATCACAAGATATCAATTTATACTTTACAAACACTACTTTCTATGTTGTTCAATGCAGGGCGAGTATTCCAAAGTACACGACAACAATTGTGAGAGCGTTACTTATGCTGCGTTGAACATAGAAGTTTCGAATCAAAATACATCTGCCTCTGTCGTCAGGGAAGAGCTGTGCATGTATATGGACGTGAAAACATAACAACGTTTTCACCGCCCCCCACCCCTTCATCGCCATTGCTTCCTTTGTCTGTCATGTTGTTTACTGAAGCACAACCGGTGAATCAATTCAATACCCCATCCTCCTTTACATCAACTGACGCAGCGAAAATCCGCTCCTGGTTCCCCGAGTTCTCAAAGTCTCTTTGCAACATTTCCTGGATTGAAAATAAAGCAAAACATTCCCCTCCGCTCCCAGATGAACCAGGCTTGACGACGAGACAGAGAGTAAAAGATAGAGATAGAAATAGATAGATAGATAGATAGAGAGAGAGATCACAAAGATTTTAATTTCTGCTTAAGAGTTGCTTCTGAAGGTTTCCATCTCAATAAGCAATGTCTACGCCAAAGGGATCCAATGCTGCGAAGGTTCATGTCCGTCAGAACATTCGAGAATTATTAGACAGCAGAAAACAATTCAGAACACGTGAAAGCATGCAGATACGCAAGAAAATTACAGCAAAACAAACGCATAACATTCTAAACAATTATATAAAAATAGAAGTAGTTGAATGTCAGAAGAACAGGACTAGGCCATTCTGATATTCATTGAGATTGTGGCAAACCTGTAACCTAACTTCATAGACCTGCCTTTATCCCGTAACTCCTTAATACCTCTGCTTAACAAGAAAACAAAAATCTCTCTCAGATTTATTTCAAATAATTGATCTAAAATAAATGATTTGTGGAAGACAGTTCCACAACAATCCTACACTTCGTGTGATACGTATTTTCATTAGACTATTAATCCAGAGAATCAGATAATGTTCTGTGGAGTGGGTTCAAATCTTGCTATGGCAGGGGTTAGAAATTTAATGCAATGATAATCTGGAATTAAGAGTTTAATGATGATGATGAAACTAATTCTGATTGTGAGAGAAAAAATCAATCTGTTTCACGAATCTCCTTGAGGGAAGACACTCTATTGTCCTTACTTTTACAGGCTGCACATGACTCCAGACCAACAGTGATGTTGTTGCCCTCTGGGCAATTAGGCACGGGCAATAAATGCCGCCCCAGCCGGCGATACCAGCATGCCATGAACAATTATGTATAAAAAGGGTTCCCCATCATCTCTCCTGAATACACTGGTCCTAATGCCTAAACTCTGAGCCCCAGTGTGAGAATCTGTGGTACTGTGAAGATGAAATTCGTGTCAGACAAACAAGATCTCTTTTGTCTGTCTTTATCATACACGACACTAAAATAACAAAATTCAGAGAACTGTTGAAAATAAATTATCAAAACTGACAGAGACATTGAATATCAGTCAAGGTCAAAGTAAGTGAGTTCACTTTGGAGAAATTGGATGTAGACTTAAGAAATTGGGCGGGTCTGGTCACATTTGGAGAGATAGGCAAGGAGAGTTAATATTCTACATCCAGTGATCTTTCCTCAGACCTAGAAACGTTTAGAAAAAGGTAGTAGGTGGTAAAGGAGTGTAAAACATAGAAGGAGATGTTATTTAGGGAAAGAGAATAAGGTAGCCAGACAAAGGGTTGGTTAATCGGAAGCTAGGGAAGAAGAGAAGCTGAATAATAAAGATGATGAGGAATTGACAATGGGTTGGCAGTGCTGAAAGTAACGCATGCAGTTTTTGGAGTGTGGTTAACATTCACTATCAACAACTATGGATGCTTCCTTTGCTTTCCCGTGTTTCTTTCTGGACACTGCCTTCATCTAATCGGTTCTGAAGAAGGGTCACTGGACTGGAAACGTTATATCGGCTTTCTCTCTCCACATTCTGGATCAGTGGTGCTGGAGGAGCACAGCAATTCAGGCAGCATCTGAGGACAGGCAAAATCGACGTTTCGGGCAAAAGCCCTTCATCAGGAATAAAGGCAGAGAGCCTGAAGGGTGGAGAGATAAGCTAGAGGAGGGTGGGGGTGGGGATAGAGTAGCATAGAGTACAATAGGTCAGTGGGGAAGGAGATGAAGGTGATAGGTCAGGGAGGAGAGGGGGGAGTGGATAGGTGGAAAAGGAGCTGGGCAGGTCGGACAAGTCCGGACAGGTCAGGGATCGAGTTGCTGGAGGTTAGAAGCTAGGATGAGGTGGGGGAACGGGAAATGAGGAAACTGTT
>NC_057759.1:3739665-3750142 GCF_004010195.1 Chiloscyllium plagiosum
ATTGCCCGTAGTGTTAGGTAAGGGGTAAATGTAGGGGTATGGGTGGGTTGCGCTTCGGCGGGGCGGTGTGGACTTGTTGGGCCGAAGGGCCTGTTTCCACACTGTAAGTAATCTAATCTAATCTAATCTAATCTAATCTTATAAGAGGTACAGTTAGTACGTTTGCAGATGTCACCAAAATTGGAGGTGTAGTGATCAGCGAAGAGGGTTACCTCAGATTACAACAGGATCTTGAACAGATGGGCTCATGGGCTGAGAAGTGGTAGATGGAGTTTAATTCAGATAAATGCGAGGTGCTGCATTTTGGGAAAGCAAATCTTAGCCGGACTTATACACTTAATGGTAAGGTCCTAGGGAGTGTTGCTGAACAAAGAGACCTTGGAATGCAGGTTCATAGCTCCTTGACAGTGGCATCGCAGGTAGATAGGATAGTGAAGAAGGCGTTTGGTATGCTTTCCTTTAGGGTGTAGTTTGCTCGCTGAACTGTAGGTTTGATATCCAGACGTTTCATTACTTGGCTAGGTAACATTATCAGTGACGACCTCCAAGTGAAGCGAAGCTGTTGTCTCCTGCTTTCTATTTATAACTTTTTCCTGAATGGGGTTTCTCTGGTCTGTGGTGATGTCATTTCCTGTTCGTTTTCTGAGGGGTTGATAGATGGCCTCTAGATCTATGTGTTTTGTTTATGGCGTTGTGGTTGGAGTGCCAGGCCTCCAGGAATTCTCTGGCATGCCTTTGCTTAGCCTGTTCCAGGATAGATGTGTTGTCCCAGACGAAATGGTGGCTTTTTTTCATCCGTGTGTAGGGCTACGAGGGAGAGAGGGTCGTATCTTTTTGTGGATAGCTGGTATTCGTGTATTCTGGTGTCTAACTTTCTTACTGTTTGTCCTATGTAGTGTTTGTGGCAGTCCTTGCATGGAATTTTGTAGATGATGTTGGTTTTGTCCATGGGATGTACTGGGTCTAGATAAGCTGATACTATAAAACCATAAGATATAGGAGCGGAATTAGTCTATTCACTCCATCCAAACTGCTACAGCACTCGATCATGGATGATATGTTTCTGAATCCTATTCTCCCATCTTCTCGCCATAACCCTTTATCCCTTGCTAATCAAGAAACACTTTATTGCTTAAAGCTTTCAAGTCTTACCGTCTTAAAATAACTCAATGACCTGACCTCCACAATCTTCTACGGCAATGGGCTCCACAGATTCACGCTGCTCCAGCTGAAAGCATTCCTCCTCATCAAAATGGTCATCTCTTCACTCTGCGGCTGTGCCCTTTCGTCCTAATTTCTCCTAATTAAGGAAACATCTTCTAAATGTCCACTCTATCCAGACTTCAATACATTGCAAATTTCAATCAGATCACTTCCTCATCTTCTATACCTCATCGAGCACAGAGTTAGAGCTCTTAAACACTCCTCACCTGACAACCCGATTCTAGGCTCTCCTTCGATTCAACTCTGTGAATCTCCTCCCTCATATATTTGTAGTCACATTTAGTCGATTGGTATACTCACGTCTTTATTTCAGCTTCATCCTTTCAAACTGTATTGGAAATGAGATCATTTTGGGGTCATTCCCTCTACGGGTTCCTACCCTTTATGTTCTCTGATCCTCCCCTATACTATGTATAGTAATCTTGGAAAGACTTTGAGGCATGGGCTATTATTGTACTGTTAGATTATTGTTTTTATGATGTCAGTGATTTCACTTTATTGCAGAGAGTAAGGTACGATTCATAAATTGAAGACTGAAACACGCTGAATTGAAATAGAACTGATATAATTATTTTGATTTTGCTGTATCATTCAAGAAATGATCAATCTCCAACAGGCTGTGACAGCTTCCTTTTCAGGCCTATAAAAAGCTGCTGAGTTCCTATAACGGCAGAGGGGAAGAGAATGGGAGAAGGTGGGGCATTGTGTAAACTCAACTGGAAATTATTAATCCCAGTATCAAGGCGATACAATTTCTACTTCATATCTCTGACGATTACTTACTCGGTCCTCCCATCACTCGCCAGTGATTTGCATCTGTAAAAGTAAAGTGAAATTGATCAAAACTGAGAAGAGTTGTACATAAAGTCATGGAGTCATACAGTATGATAACAGGCCAGTCGGCCCAACTCATCCATGCCAATCAACTTTCCTAAAATAAACTATTACCATATTCCTGCGTTGGACGTACATCCCACTCAAACTTTGCTCCCTAAGGATCTGTCCAAATGTCTTAAAAATAATTGCATCCACCTCCACCACTGTCTCTGGAAGCTAGTTCCATATGCACATCACAATTTCTGTGAAGAAGTTGCCCCTCAGTTCCCTCTTAAATCTATCCTTCTCACATTCAAATATGCCCTCTAGGTTTGGACTCTGCTACCCAGGGGAAACAAACTTGGCTATTCACCTTACCTATGTCCCTTGTGAGTTTATTTGGAGACATCTGTATGTTCAACCCGTTAGCTTTTGACGCACCAGGGAGAAGAAAAAGCCCCACATTACCCAGGCTCTCTTTACTACTGAACCCATCCAGTTTTGATAACACTATGGCATTTTTTTCACCCATTCCTGTTTTTTATCGATTGGATTAGATTATCTACAGTGTGGAAACAGGCCTTTCGGCCCAACAAGTCCACACCGACCGCCGAAGCGCAACCCACCCAGACCCATTCCCCGACAGCTAACACTACAGGCAATTTAGCATGGCCAATTCACCTAACCTGCACATTTTTGGACTGTGGGAGGAAACCGGAGCACCAGGAAGAAAACCACGCAGACACGGGGAGAATGTGCAAACTTTATATTTCCTTCAACAATTGTACACAGTATTCGAAACGTGGCCTGACCAATATATTATACAGCTGCAGCCAGAAACCCTGACTCCTGTACTTTGTGCTCTGACCAATGAAGGCAAGCATGCTAAATGACTTCTTTACCATCCTGTCTATCATGTACAAGAAACTGTGCAGCTGAACCTCTAACTCTATCTGTTCGACAACATTCCATCGTGTCCTACCATTAACAGTATAAGCCCTGCCCTGGTTTGTCTTAAGAAAATGCAATACCTTGCATTTATCTGAATTAAATTCCATCTGCCACTTCTCAGCCCATTGGCCCAGCTGATCAAGATCACATTGTACTCTTGTCCACTATAATTTTGATGCACATATTGAATGCATGAGCTCCGAGAAATCTGGAGGTACGACAGCTATATCTTTCTTTGAGGCACGTCCAGTCATCAGCAGTGACACACAATCTCATGTTCGTTACTCTCGACCAAGACCCCTGCCAGTCACCCCTTCTAGTTCCAATTTCAAGCCCATCATAAATAGGAACAGAAATAAGGCACTTGGCCCCTGTGCCTGCTCCACCATCCAAAGGAATAGTGCCTGATCCGACACTACTGGCAGTTTGTATCGATTGCACCTAGCACCATAACTATCCATTCATTCTTCTGTTTGGCACCTGATTTAGCACTTATCACCCTCTCGACTCATCACCAGCAATTCTTTCCTTTATTTTCTATCTTTTTCTCACATAGCAGCTGCTCTGTCACGATTTCTATTTCTGGGAACTGTCTACAGCATCAGTGTCCCTCTTTCACGATTGTTTTCAGACGAATGAATGGTCACAAAACTCAAAATGCCTATTTATCTCTCTCTCTCTTTGTCTTTTTACAGATGCCGCCAGACGGGCTGAGTTTCTCCAATACGTTCTGTCATTGTAATCTGTAACTTTAACTGTTTCTTCCTCTCACTCCACAGATTCTGCCAGACATGCTGATTTTCTCAAGCACTTTCTTTGAAATGATAATGTTAACTTTGTTTCTCTAAATAAATTAGATTTAATGCTTCAAGTACAGTCACCCTGCTTTACAACTCATAGTAATTTGGATAAAATGATATTTATGCTGAAGACAGGGGATTGGGTGGGGGGAGGGCAGAAATGTATTCACCCAGTCATTATTCTGTCCATGAAGAGGGACGGTATTTTCTTTCCTGTAATACTTGCCAGTTAGTTAACGTAGTTGGCAGGATGGCCAGTTTGCAATACAGGTTGCCAAAACTTTCTAGCCCTTGACTTCAACTTATGTGCTCCATTATCAATCCTTCCATCAAGGGTAAAAGTTTCTTCCTTTCTACACTGTCTATGCACCTCATCACTTGATACATCTCAATCATGTTCCCCCACCGTCTCAATCTCCTCTGTCCAAAGCAAAACAAACTCAGTCTACTCACACAGAGGGAGAGAGATCCATGTTATTTTGATTAGTGGGTTTTTTTATGGTGCAGTCATAATGGACTGAATAGTCTTTTTTCCTGTGGGACTGTCGATCTCACTACAATTAGACTTGTGCAAGTAGATTCTTTTGACATGTTTAGATGTGAATGATGGAACTATCTGTTGAATCCTTGCGCATCCTGACACTAAACCTTTGCTTGTGGTGCAAAATCTAGTTGGATAACACTAAAATTGTGTATCTACGTCTGGTATTTGTGCACCGTCTTGTCACAGTCACACAGATCCACAGCACAGAAAAATAAGCAATGATCTATCTATCCTGATCACATTTTTCCGGCACTTGGCACATAACATTGTGTGTCTTGGCATTGCAAATGTCCCACTAAATGCTTCTTTAATACTCACTCTCTCAGGAAATTGTCAATTTCAATTTCATTCTATCCATCCAGCTTTGCTTTAAACTCGATGATCTCTTTACACATTGCATCCTCTCACTTTCTCTCTGTAATCAGCCCGCTCTCTGCCTTTTTGTTACACTTGTACCCTTTTCCGACGTACCCTTGTTTTCTTTCTTATGCTCAAATACTATATGTTGCATTATATTTAACTGAAGAAGGCTTATGTTAAATTTCTTTGTGTCTGGAAGAAAGACACATTCTAACATCTGCAATAAAATCAGAAACACGTTTGCACTTGGTCTCAGATTTTGGATATTTGACAGCAGGATAAATGGAACATAGGAATAAGACTACGTCATTCAACCCCTCGAGCCTAATGGAGGGATTGATGTCTGGGCGAATAGAATGAAGGTGATGGTCACAAAATTTTGAGAGGATGCATTACAAATTATCCATCCTCCGATCTAACTTAACTAACTGGCAAGTGTTATAGGAAAGATGGTTTTGTGGACTTCATTAGGGACTATTTGATAACCTAATATGAAAGAGGTTATTTTAAAAATAGGCACATATAAAAAGGCTGGATTGATAATAGATCACATGGTTAACCGTTCTCTGCGGTTATTGATTAAAATATGCTGAGGGTTCAAATTAAGTTTCTCTTAGAACAACTCAACTCCTCAAAATGTTTCCTCAAGATTAAACAACGTAAGGTCAGAGGGGACAAAGAAAAGAGAATAAAGGGAAGATCCATGGATAACCAGTGCCCAACGTGGAATCAGTATTTCAAAGCCATCGTTGCGAATAAATGGTTCAGGTCAAAATGCAGAACTCAACAAGAAAGCAGAATCACATATTGTTGACAAAGGGGATTAAGGAAAGGTATTCAATATAAAAAAAATTAAGTGGACAAAGCAGCAAATCCTCGAGGTAGATCAGAAAATTGGGCATATTTCAGGAACACTGAGATGGTGATTAAACACAAGTAAGTATGATGATAAAAGAAAATTTTTAAGAAACATAAAAATACACAAAACTTCTATGTTTTCGTGAAAGAGAAGAGAGTAGCAATCTGTAGAAAATGCTGCAGGGTCTGCAGAATTTTGGAAGATGCTCATCAATGCATCTAATGTTTCTAAGATCACTTCATTCCCCACTCTCGGATGTTGATTATCAGGTCCTGGGGTGTGGAGTGTGGTGTTGGAAAACACAGAGAGACAGGCTGCATCCGTGGAGCAGGTAAATCAAAGTTCGTCAGGATTCCTGATGAAGAGCTTTTGCCCAAAACGTAGATTTTCCTGCTCTTCGGATGCTGCCAGATTTGCTATGCTTTTCCAGCACTGCACTCTCGACTCAAATCTCCAGCATCTCCAGTCCTCAATTTCGCCTGGGTCCTAGTGTTTATGCACCATTAATGCCATTATTTACTCCAGCACCAAATCCTTCCTAATAATGATACTATTCACTTTTCCTGACCATTCCACCTTTAGTTCTTTAACATTTCTGGGAACTGACTTCATCTTTTATGAAAACAGAAGCAAAACATTTGATAAAATCTTCTGCCATTTCTTTATTCCCCAGTATAATTTCACTTCACGTCTGACAGCACTGGACCTCCATTTATCATTATAAGCTGCTTCTTCTGACATATTTATGGGTGTTTTTAAAGTTAATTTCTATGTTCAGTGCAATTTGCTCTTCCATGCTACTTTTCCTTCTTCAACATTTATTTTTGCTGCTTTCTAATATGAACTCGATCCTTAGACTTGCTGTTATCTTTGCTCTGACAATTTTACATCTCTCTGTTTGAAGCACTACTCTCCGTAATCTCTTTGGCAACACATAAGTGAACCACCTTTTTAAAAAAAATTGTGTCAGATGGGAACGAGTAATTGTTGTAATTCATAGGGTGCTATCTTCAACATGAACCATTCCCTATCCGTCGTAATCCACTTTAATAAGACTCCACAATCTATCCTTGCCAATTCATGTCTCTTACACTCATTGTTCCTTTCATTTAGGATTCTAGTTTCTAGTTCACTACTTGATTCTTCATCTTCATGAATAATGTTGTTATATAATTGCAATCCATCTCAAGTATCCGGCCATAACAAGCCTGTTAATGCATTGTTTCTCATCGCGCATTGTACCATCGAGAACAGTCTGTTGGCTAGTTGGTTCTTCAAAGCTGTTTTGGAACAACCAGACGCCATCATCATATTTCAAGAAGGTAGCCCCGACCCCAACTTTGCTAGATATTTTAAGCAGGTTTAGTGTGAATATTCCAGGAGTGATGCACTTATTTTTTTAAAAAAACATAATTTTTTGCACCATTTCCGAATGAGACATAAGCAGAAGAGAATATAATGTAGAATATCGTTGTCATTCCAAAAATCTAACAGATGACCCCAACTTAATGATGTTATTGCAAATATTTGCAACAATTCCCATGCACATACACTTGCTAAAAAAGAAAATCACCACAGGTTGTTACATGAGACAGAGAGATGGTAGGCATATTCAGCATGGAGCACCTTCTTCCATGGAGCTGTTTCTTTTACCAGCAGCCTCAAAACTGGTTGAGTAGCTGTTCTGAACCCAAAGCAAACCAGCGTTAAGCTAAGCGGGGAGAACTGGCCATACACCTTTCATTGCACAAGTATTGTTTTTAAAAGTTGAAAGCTTGCTAAAGTAGATCAACGCAGCAAATTTGCAACCTATGTGACCCCTGAAAAAAAGGACAATGTAACCTTGTTTAAGTGAGCATCATCATCACAAGTTATTCTTCTAAAGTAAAACACACACGCAGTCACACAGACACACACAGACACACAAACTTGGAAATACAACATCATTTTGTCTTTTTTTCTTAACCATATATAAGTTAGTCACCCAGAATTACGGTTACACCATTACTACAGAAATCTCTGTTGTCTTGCTTAATGACTGAATATTCTTGTTTTGAAGTAAAATGGAATGCTACCATTTCTTTTAAGAGAATTTGAGTACAGGAGCAGTAAAGTCTTATTTCACAACGGACTTTGGTCAGGCTGCACCTGCAGAACTTGTGCAGTTTTGTCTCTATATCTCAGGAAAGATGTACTGCCTATGCAGAGAAAGCCATGAAGATTCACCAGACTTCGTGAATAACCAGCCTTGGAGCAATATCCTATGAAGAGAGGTGGCCAAACTGGGCCTGTATTATCGAGGGATATGATGGATGTGCAGCGATGTCATTGAAAATATCGTAACACAATCCTTAAAGGGAAGGATATGGTATATAGGTTTATTATTTACTAGCTGCGAGAGCCGAGAACTAGTCAGATTGTTGAAATGAGTGGGACTTCTGTTCAAGATGAGGATTTACTTTGTTTTGCTCAATGGATCATAATCGTTCAGAAATCTGTACTTACAGGGGGGTAGGGTTTCCCCATCACTGTGTATGTTTAAGGTAGAAGCTGATCGATTTCTAATTACCAATCATTAACTGCCTTTTGGGAATGGAGTGTGTAAAATGCAGTGAAGTGCTTGATTAGTTGTGATTATGTTCAATGGGATGGACGTTGAATGGGCTGAATGGCTGAATCTCCTGTTTCTACGTTCCTCTCTTGTTGGAAGCAGCACTTCCTGTTTATTTTGTTTTCTCGGAAAAGAACTCAAATATTTTCCATCCCTAATTAGAAAACTCTGCTGAGAAATGAAAAAAAAGTCTTGTCAGCTCAAAGACTTATTTTCTGAATTAATGCAATAGTTATGAAAAGCACTGTGTAAGAATACAGCTGTCCTTGTGTCAGGAAGTGACTGAAGATTAGTAAAGTCTGAGTCAAGCCTCATCGAAGCAAACATGCCCAGGAAAGGTATCTGAAAGATCTGTGTTTCTGTAAATGACAACTTCAACACATTTCGTGAAAATAAATTCAATTCAATTCAGCTTATTTAACCCCTGACCCGGAAAAGCAGCATCGGTAACTTTTATTTTTCGTAAAATGCAAGTAAGGTGGAGTTCAACTGAAGAAATGATACATGTGAATACAGAAAGATAGACAAACATAACATTTGCTGCTTAAATTTCAAACAGCGTTTTTCAAATGAAGTGCACACCCATCAGTATTACATCATTCCATTAACACTGTAACTCCTGAGCCCTGGTATAATGTACATGACTTAATTTATACCGTCATATATTTACCCACTGTGGTTAAAACATTAGTTAAGAAATATAAAAAAAAGTTGAACAAAGTGAAAAAAATAGAGTTCCCCTCAGCAAGTTTAAAAGTTAAAAATGTTCGAATCACAAAAGTTCAATTTTAACCTGTGTGTACAAAAAGGCTCCGGTTAGATTACAGAGTAGCGCAACGCTGTTGAAATGCTGATCAAGTAATGCACTGAAACGTTACACAATCTGGCAAAGCTTCCAACTGAATTTGTGTCAGAATTCAGAGGCATAAAACTTATTTTCTCAATTTTTTAAACCGTTGTTGTGATGGAACTGGAGAATCCTGCTAATGTTTGCATGCGACACCCGTGTCAAGAAGAGATAGGTATGGATTCTTCCCGGAAAACAAAACAGTCGTGAAGCTAGCAGCCTCTTCAGGCGCCTCTTTCCTCTCAGAGTGTGTGAACCGCGTTGCCAAATGATGCAAGAATCTCCACGTTATTTCTTAGTATCTTCCAATAACACATTGAAACCAACAGACTTTTTTTTCTTGAAATGTGTGAAAGTAGTTTTGCAATTCCCACAAAATAAGAGAAAATGTGAACCGAAATAAAACTGTATTGGTATTTCAGGTCGATGGGTATCAAAGCTGCTTGGAATTTCATCTCGAGCAATAGACAGAAATGTGTCCAGAAACATTTTTAAAAAATGTTTTCACATATGACCAGGCTAAATCGCCCATAATGCTTCGGGATATGTAGGTTAAGTGAATTAGTCAGGGGTAAAGAGAGGAAAATAAGGTAGGGAATGGTTCTGAGTGGTTTACCCTTTGGAGGGTCAGTGTGGACTTGTTGGGCCAAATGGTCTGTTCCACACTCTAAGGATTCTATGAATCACGTCACATTTGGTTTTAATTTTCAGGCGGCATGGTGACTCAGTGTCTAGCACTGCTGCCTCACAGCTCCAGGACCCGGCGCCAGGTTCAATTGCAGACTCGGGCGAAAATCAGTGTGGAGTTGGCACATTAGCCCCATGTCTGCGTGGGTTTCTTCCAGGTGCTCCGGTTTCCTCCCACAATCCAAAGATGCGCAGGTTAGGTGAATTGGCTACGCTGAATCCATGTTCCTTGGTGTTTATGTTAGGTGCATTAGTCGGTGTAAATGTACCGTAAGAGGGTAGGGAATTGGGTCTGAGTTGGTTACTCTTCAGAGTGTCACAGCGGACCTGTTGGTTTGAAGGTCCTGTTTGCCCACTTGTAGGGATTCTAATTCTGGAGGGAGGCAAAGCCAAAGAGCAATAAGCATTTAGTGATTCGGTACCAAATAGAAAGGGGACGGAAGAAGGTGGATAGGGGTGTCAAAAAGAAAGTAATTGATAGAAAGGATATTGGAACATCCTGAATCTGATGTGAAAGAAAATTAGTAATGCTTTGATATTAAATATAATCTGTGCACTTTTCATCTGCAGTGCCTGACCTACAGGACATTGTGTGTTTTGTGTTTATACGATCATGGGACCACTATCAACAGCTTGATATAAGTGCACTCTCCTGTTGATTACTTTTATTGTTGTCAAACATTACTTTGTCGTGACTTATCCAAAGGCTACATGAGAGTTTAAAGGAAATTGAATACAGCCAAGTTGCAAAACAGAGTCATATGACATATATGCAGCA
>NC_057759.1:3751259-3757271 GCF_004010195.1 Chiloscyllium plagiosum
GCACACAAGGATTCAAAGAGAGTGTGATTCCTTCATTCCTGCACCTTGGATGACGTTTCATTTCTTTCTCACTCGTATTTGTCCGCATTTAGTTCCCACTCAATAAGTAATCCGTGTCAAGAACGTGCTAGCAAATGATGTTTAAATTCTGGGTAGCTTCTAACAGCAAAAATTCAAAGGTGGATTTTTGTCTGAATGGCTATGAATTGAGAGATGGGGATGTTACACATTATTTAGGTTCCCTACTACAAAAGCCACTGAAAGTGCATATTGCAGATGCAGCATACGGTAAAGAAAGCAAACTCAATGCTGGAATTCATAGCAAGAGGATTAGAGTACAGGAACAAGAATGTCCTTCTGCAAATGTACAGTTCACTGTTGAGGCCACACATGAATATCATGTGTAGTCTTCGTCTCCTTATCTGAGGAAGGCTGTTCTTGTTTTGGACCGAGGCACCAAAGATTTTCTCGACTGATTCCTGGAATAGCACGACTGATAGTTGAGGAGAGATCATGTCAGATCAGATTATATTTACTGGTGTTTAGACGTATGAGGATTGGGGGACATGTCATGGAAACCGACCAAATTGTGACTGCACGAGACTGGTTAGATACACGAAACCTATTCTTTATGACTGGGGGAGTCCAGAAACAGGGGTTATAATTTAAGGTTAAGAGATAAACGTTTTAGAACTGAAGTGAGGAAATATGTCTTCAACCAGAGATTGGGGAGTCTCTGGGATTCTCTACCACAGAAAGTAGCCACGGCCAACTCACTGTACGTTTACAAGAAAGAGATAGTTACACCTGTTGTAGCTAAAGGGACGAAAACATATGGGAGAAGAGCAGGATGAGGGGAAAAATCTCGATGATCTGCCACAAACATTTTGAAAGGTAGAGGAGGCACAAGGGACGAAATGGCCTATTCCTGTACCCACTTTCTATAATTATATGTTTTTTTCTTGTAAATGTAATTCAGGTATTAACACCTCCGACTTCCTTTAGCAGAAATGTCTCACAGTGCTCCAGAATAAATTTTGCTTATCCTCAAAGATAATTCTCATGTACTCTTGATGGCAATTCCGAAGAAGAACAACATTTTCCCTGCAGGAGAAGAACAGGTTGATTGCTTACCAAGTGGATTATGGCTTGCAGAGGTGTTGTAATGGTGAATACCACCACTAATATTAATTGACTTCAAATAGCAGATTTTCCTTCAGTTTTGAATAACACTAATTGGTCAGGGCTTGCTCTGATTAAGCTCAGAGGGCACAGCCTCAGGATAAAGAGACACCAATTGAAGACAGAAATGGGAAGGAATTTGTTCATTAAGAGGCTAGCTTGTCTTGTTATAGACATTGCAAGAAAGTAGGGTAGCCTTAACTTTGTTCGTTGTTTTAAACAGAAGTAGAATGGATATGCCACGAGGGATGCAGGTGGTCAAACAGTTTAGTTTTAAACAAAACAGAATTTATTTACGAGATTACCAAAAGAGAACAGAATACAGAATAACTCATCTTATCCGAAAAACCTTCAGACTATCCCACGCTAATGAAGCTGTTCCAATACTTACAACAACGCCGATTAACATCCTTGCCACAAAAAAGAAACTTCCTTTAGCAGAAATGTCTCACAGTGCTCCAGAATAAATTTTGCTTATCCTCAAAGATAATTCTCATGTACTCATGTCAGCATGGACCTACTTATTCTAAGTCCAGCAGTTTAAAACTGCCTGAACACGTTCAGTGTATATCCAAGCTGCCACAAACCAAATCAAACCAGTGGAAAGCTGAGCTGGGACAACTGGTCATTCCTCTTTCATTGTACAAGTGTTTTATTTTAACTTAAAGGCCTTCTGCCTGAGGCATCATCTGTTGGGTTTAATCACATTGTCCCTAAAATCGTTAAACTTAGACGTTTTGGAGTCTGGGTCTTTTGTGAACTCTCTGAAAAGAACACAAGGACAACATAAACTTGTCAAAGGACCTGTATCGTTTCAGTCTTTGTAACTGGCTACCACAGACAGCTGTGTGATGGGGTCGAGTGCTTGTGTATATTTAAGACTAAGATAAGCTTTTGATCAGCTGCAGAATCAAAGGAAAGGGCAGGACGGTGAAGGTGAATAATATGGGATCAGCTATGATTCTGTTGAATGGCAGAGTAGGCTCAAGGGGCCGAATGGTCTACTCCTCATCTTATTTCATATGGGATTATGAACTACAAGCGAGTCCTACCCATTTTGCTGCGGTTGAAAGACACATCACATAATAAGAAATGTATTTTTAGTCTCAAAGGAACCAAGCCGTAGATAGTAATAACATTTTGATTGTTGTACATAAACATATTGTGGCAAGCTGTTTCTGAAGTTCTGAATTAGGTATTGGAATAATTACATTCATGCATTTACTGGTGTTTAAGTACATTGGAAACTAATTTGGAGCTACTCTTCAACGTTTTAAAACAATACCATTCTGTTCATACACTGGCCATATGTCTAAAATGCAGATTTTAAAAAGAAAATCACTCAGGCCTATAGGTGTTATTGGCTAGGCCAGAATTTCCTGTCTATCCTTAAATGGGCAGTTAAGAGTGAAATGTAAAGGGGCTCGTTGTGGCGTCCCTACCTCTGATCCACGAGGCCTGATTCCAAGTCCAATCTGCTCCAGTAGTATGTAATCTGTCAATAATTTGGTAGAAAACGCATAAGCATTGCACATCCTAAGGGATATGTAGGCCATACAAGGTAAGAATAGAATGAACCAGATGATTGGTTTTTACTCCTACCCAACAATCATCAGCATCATCATTAAAATTTTAATGATAAATTTTCTTCCCAATTGAATTCAAATTTCATCAAAAGCCATGCATATGATTCTAACCCAGCTCCCCAGAATAAAAGGTACATCTCTGGAATAATAAACCAGCCATTGTGGTATTAGACTGTTGTGTTATCCTTTGGAATGCCTATGGGGAATCATTAATTAATCTCCTCATGAGGTCACTGACTGCTGGTCCATTTGAAAACAGGCAATGATCTACCCATTTGGAACTCAGCACCTGAGAAGGGCTGATCCCCAAAAGGTTGATTCGCCTGTTACTTGGATGCTGCCTGACGGGTTGCGCTTTCCCAGCACCACACTCTCTCTCCCCCCCCCCCAGATTTATAAATCAGACTCGGTTTCATGAGGTCACTGACTGCTGGTCCATTTGAAAACAGGCAATGATCTACCCATTTGGAACTCAGCACCTGAGAAGGGCTGATGCCCAAAAGGTTGATTCGCCTGTTACCTGGATGCTGCCTGACCGGTTGCGCTTTCCCAGCACCACACTCTCCCCGCTCCCCCCCGATTTATAAATCAGACTCGGTTTGCGACTGTGTAACTTTGCACCCTGGACTGCCACGAGCACATGTTCACCGCGAGTAGTGACTATATTATGATGTTCAACAACATACAATGGTCCTTTTCCCGTAGTTCATCATGAGGTATTCCAGCTCTCAGTGCCATCATTGTTTCTCACACTGATGGGAAAATGATTATCACTGAAATGTATTCAGTCATTCGGAATTCCATCCCTGTTTGGTTTATTGTACATTTTAAGACTGAGTGTAGGTTTCACTTGTTGTTTCTGTCATTATCTTCAAAGCCCAGTTCATTGGAATGAAAGAGCTTGGTGTATTAAAAAGTAATCCTACTGACCGAATTTAAATTTGTGTGATGCACATTATGTGTTATAAGCCTTTTAGTATGATGGGCGTTTGTTTATGATAAAAATACGGATGTAATGAATGAGTGCCTTTGTTTGGTCTCGACCGAAATGTTCTGTACAACTCCGTTGGGTCATAGTGGGGATAATATCTTTGTATCATAGTCGTAGAGTTATACAGCCCAGGAACAGACTTTTCTGTCGAACTGGTTGATGCCGACGAGGATTCACAAACTAAACTAGTCCCACTGGCCTGCAATTGGTCCATATCCATCTTTAGATTCTATTCATGTACCTATCCAAATTACCATTAAACCCGTTGTAGCTGTACATATGTCTGCCACTTCCTCAATAAGTTAGTTTCACTCATCATTTATCCGCTCTCTCAAAATGGTGCCCCATGCATTCCTTTTAAATCTCTCTCCTCCTACCTTAAAATAAACTGCCCCCTAGTTTTGAACTCTACAACACTAAGGAAAAGACCTTACCTAGGCAACTTATAATTTTATAATTCACAATACGGTCACCCTTCAACCTCCTAGGCTCCACTTAAATAAAAGGCTCCCAGCCTTTCCTTATAACTCAAACCCTCCAGTCATAGGGGTTAGCATTGCTGCATTACAGCGCCTGGGACCTGGGTTCAAGTCCAGCCTTCAGCAACTGTCTGTCTAAGTTTTCACATTCTCCCTATGTCTGCGTGGGTTTCCTGGTTTCCTCCCACAGTCCAAAGATGTACAGGTCAGTTGAATTAGCCTTGCTAAATTGCCCAGAGTGTTAGGTGCATTAGTCAGAGGGAAATGGGTCTGGGTGGGTTACTCTTCGAGGATCGGTGAGGACTTGTTGGGCTGAAGGGCTGTTTCCACCCCATAGGGAATCTAAAAGAAAAATAGAATTTAGAGTCATACAGATGTACAGCATGGAAACAGACCCTTCAGTCCAACTCGTCCATGCCGTCCACATATCCCAAACTAATTTGGTCCCACATGTCAGCACCTGGCCCATTTCCCTCCAAACCCTTTCATGTTCATATACCCATTCACAGGCTTTTTTAGGGTTGCAATTGTACCAACCTCTACCACTTCGTCGTCTGGCATCTCATTCCATACATGTATGCATGAAAAGAAAAAGGTTGTCTCTTAGGTATCTACTTTATCATTGCCCTCCAACCATAAACCTAAGTCCTGAAGTTCTCGACTCGCCATCCCAGGAAAATACTTTGTATATTTATCCTATCCGTGCCCTTCATGATTTTATAAACCTTTAAGGTCTTTATAAGGTCTTCCCTCGGCCTCCGGTGCTCCAGGGAAAACAGCTCCAGCCTATGCAACCTCGCCCTACAGCTCATATCTTCCAATCCTGGCAACATCCTTTTAAATATTTGATGAACCCTTTCAAGTTTCACAACATCCTTCCCAGAGGAAGAAGACCAGAATGGCACGCAATATTCTAAAATTGATCTAACCAATGTCCTGTACAGCCGCAGCAGGACCTTCCAACTCCTGTGCTCAATGCTTTGTTCAACAAGTGAAAGAATACCAAACCCCTTCTTTACTATCCTATCTATCATAGTCCTGGCAACATCTTCGTTTGTTTTCCCGAACCATCTCTAATAGTATTCTTCCTATAACAGGGCGACCAGAGCTGTGGGCATTATACAAAAGTGGCTTCAAGAACATCTGCACAAGAACGTCCAACTCCTGTACGCAATGGTGGGACCAATAAAAGCAAGTGTGCTAAACGCCTTCTTAAACACCCAGTCTACCAGGGATGCAACTTACAAAGGACTTTGTACCTAAACCCCGTCCCCCCCATGTCTCGCTGTTCTACAACACGACTGTAGGGTACTACCATTAACTGTACAATTCCTGACATTTTTGCTTTAGCAAAATGCAATCCCTCACTTTTATCCATACCTCTCTCGTACAAATGCTCGCTCTCAGAGACAAAATCATTCAACCCCCACCACACTCACACCCTCTCACATATTTATACTCCATTACACTCACTTTACAAAGCATGCACACACGCAAGTATACATTCTCTTATGCGAAAGCTCAAGCACAAACTCACATGCATCCACTTAGACTCTATCATGCATGCACACACATACATATACGTCAATGGCGTGAATTTGCATTTGCAGAATTATATTTGTAGATATATTTTGCTTTGAATACAACAATGAAGCTTGGAAAGGAACAGAACTTTTTAAAATGATCTCTAACTATAATATGCATGAATACTGATATATATGATGGAAAAGATTGAACAGATAAGTGGACACATGGCCCAAAGAGACTGAATGAA
>NC_057759.1:3758859-3765253 GCF_004010195.1 Chiloscyllium plagiosum
GTTTGAGGTTTGGCGGTTGTTTAAAGGCAAGTAGTGGAGGTGTGGGGAAGGTCTTGGTGAGGTGCTCATTCTCATTGATAATGTGTTGCAGGTCACGAAGAACATGGCGTAATGTTTCAACCCCTGGGAAGTACTGAACAACGAAGGGTACCCAGTCAGTTGCAGCCCGTGTCTGTCTCCTGAGGAGGTCATTACGGTTCCTTGCTGTGGCACGTCGGAACTGGCGGTCAATGAGTTGAGCATCGTACCCCGTTCTTGTGAGGGCATCCTTGAGTACTTCCAGGTATCCATCACGTTCCTCCTCATCTGAGCAGATCCGAGGTATGCGTAGGGCTTGTCCATAAGGAATAGCTGTTTTAATATGTTTTGGGTGGAAGCTGGAGAAGTGTAGCATTGTGAGGTTGTCTGTAGGTTTGCGGTAGAGTATGGTGCTGAGGTGTCTGTCCTTAATGGAGACGCACGTGTCCAAGAATGAGACAGACAATCGAGAGTAATCCATGGTGAGTTTGATGGTGGCATGAAACTCGTTGATGACACTGTGTAGTTTTATCAGTGACTCCTCGCCATGGGTCCAGGGGAAGAAAATGTCATCAATGTATCCAGTGTACAATGTTGGTTGGGGATCCTGCATAGAGAAGAAATCTTGTTCGAACCTGTGCATAAAAATGTTGGCATATTGGGGTGCAAACTTGGTCCCCATGGCTGTTCCGTGTGTCTGGATGAAGAATTGGTTGTCAAAGGTGAAGATGTTATGATCGAGGATAAAGCAGATGAGTTGTTGGATGGTGTTTGGAGGCTGGCAGTTGTTGGTGTTGAGTACTGAGGCTGTTGCCGCGATGCCATCCTTGTGGGGAATGATGGTGTCGAGTGCGGAAACGTGCATTGTGACGAGGAATGTTCCCGGTTTGACTGGTCCGTGGGTGCTGAGTTTCTGTAAGAAATCCGTAGTGTCGCGACCGAAGCTGGAGATCCCCTGTACAATAGGTTTCAAGATGCCTTCCACATAGTCAGAGAGATTCACCCATTGCCCGACACGATGGGACGTCCCGGTGTGTTGGCTTTGTGTACTTTTGGAAGGCAGTAGAAGTCGCCTACACGAGAAGTACGTGGAATGAGGGCGCGAAGGGAACTCTGAAGGACTGGATCCAAAGTTCTGATCACTGTGTTTAATTCTCGGGTGTGTTCTTTGGTCGGATCAGCTGGTAGTTGCCTGTCGTGTTCCTGGTTGTTCAGTTGCCGGTACACTTCCTTGCAGTAATCTGTTCTATTCTGAATGAAAGAAATAATAAGCATTTTGCCTATGGACGGGGAAAAGTTGATTGTGGGGTCAATGAGTAAGTGAAATAGGTCAGTTCTTTTGAAAACACCCCATGTCATTATAGGGTCTGGAATGTGTTAAATGATTAAAGGACATGGAAGGAGGTGCATCAGGCTCTGAAATGATTGAGGTCGATATTGAGTACTGAAGATGTCAGAGTCTCCAAGCTAGAGATGAGATGCTGTTCTTCGAGCTTGCTCAGAGCACCGCTGAGTCGCTGCAGCAAGACCCAAGATCGCAATGCTGGTCATGGTTTCATACACTACAGAAACAGACCTGATATCCTAACCTAATCTAATCCCATTTGCTAGCACTTGGCCCATATCCCTCTAATTCCTTTCTACTCACGTACCCATCTAAATGTTGTGATTGTACCAGCCTCCTCCGCTTCTTCTGGAAGTTTTCCCATTGACACAGTACCCCCATTTTAAATCTTTCCACTCTCACCCTCAATCTATGCATTCTAGTTCCGGATTCGCCCACCCCAGGAAAGTGCTTAGTCTATTTATCCGATCCATGCCCTTCATGATTTTATAAACCTCTATGAGGTCACCCCTCAGCCTCCGAGATCCAGGGAAATGTGCTCCAGTCTATTCATTCTCTCCCCATTACTCAAACTCTCCAAACCTGCCAACATTTTTGTAATTCTTTTCTGAACCCTTTCAAGTTTCACAATATCCTTCCAATAGGAGGAAGATCAGAATTGTACTGGAATATTCCACAAGTGGCCGACTAATGCCCTGTACAGCCGCAATATGACCTCCCAATCCTATAAAGGAAAGCATGTTCAGCGTGGAAAATGGTGGGGTGTTGACGTAGCGGGCTTTGTGAAGCTCGGGGTCACTTTTACAGATCTAACACAGGCGCTCCACAAAATGATGGCCAGTCTATATTTTGTCTGCCTTGTGCGGAAGAGACCATATTGCGTGTAATGAATACAGTTGGGTGAATTGCTGGTAGATTGCTGCTTCACCCAGAAGGTGTGTTTGAACATTTGGATAGTGTGGAGGTAGGTAGTAAGTGGGAAGAAGTTCCATTTTCTGCAGCTCGCATGATCTGACAATAGTTTAGTTTTACTTCTTGCCTTCTGGAGAGTTCAAACAGAGGATCTGCACTCAATCACTGGACGGAGACAGTTCGTGGTTTTAGTGAGTCAGATGTTTTGTGACTTTCAAAAACAAGTCCGGTATATGCAGCCTTGCAAATACTAAAACATCTGCTTTTTTTTTCTTTCCAGCTCTATTTATCTTTCTCTCTATCTTCACAGGCATCATTTATTAAGTTGAACTCCAATGAACTTACACTTTCAGAGAAATAAAGAATTTGCAAATGCTCTTATTCCAGGCCAGGTGTTAAATAAAAACGTATTGAAACTGTTATTTATAGAAACACATATTTGTCAGATATCTTCACTGGACATATTTGCTTCGGTGAGACAGAACTCAGTCATTGCTCATTTTGAGTCCCATCCTGAGACAAAGGACTGCTGGGGTCTCATCTCACGCAGTTCATTTTTATACCCATTTCATTCAATCAGTGTCGAAATCTTAAAGACAACAAGTCTGTGTAGTTCCATTATTCTCTTCACACAATATCATTGCAAATATGTTCCCAATGCATATTTTGGAAGTGAATCCTTCCTTCCTTGAAAGGAACCATGGAATAGCAATCAGCTTGTCAAAATGGCCAAATCGATACACAAAACTTTGCGTTTAATGGAACTACAGTCTGTTTAATAACTGATCTGCAGAGAACATGAACATGCCTAATTTATCAGTTATTGTAATGGAACAATACTGATTTTATTTTTAAAATCTGATTGACCCCTCCCCTCTCTCGATATAGCTAAATACAAGAAGAAAAAATTGCAATTCGCCATCCAAAATTGTGTGTGATCTATGAGATGTGCCACCGAGGCAAACAGTACAGCATCTGGCCCTTCAGCCCACCATGTGTGTATCTGACAATGACATCATTCTATACTAATTCCGTCTGTCTGCACAATGTCTGTTTCCCTTTTCTCTGTCTGTTCGTGTGTCTGTCGAAATGTCCTGTAAACCTTGCAATCGTATCTGCTTCTACCATTTCCCTTGTCAGTATGTTCCAGGCATTTACCACACTCTGTGTGAAAAAAATGTTGCCTCGCATATATCATATAATTTTTATCCTATGTCTCCTTAAATCTGTGCCCCACCCCGCCCCACCATTGTCTTTGACATTTCTATCCTGGGAAATAAACTCCGATTATCCACCTTCTCCTTGCGTCTGATAATTTTACATTGTTTTATGAGATATCACCTCAGCCTCCAACATTTGCTCATAAAAACAACCCACATTGTACAACTTCTTTTCATAGTTAATGCACTCTCATCCAAGCACACCCTGGTAAATCTCTTTTGAAGCCTCCACAAACTTCCTACAGTGTGGCAACCAGAACTGCACACCATACTTCAATTGTGGGCAAAACAAGGTTTGATAAAATGTCATATTTTCACATTTTAGCGATTTCCATTGAATTGGGAATGATTCCAAATGAAAACAGAACCTTGCCAAAAGCAATACTTCACAAGAAGTATTGAAAGTACTGGCGGTGTTTAGGTATAAAGTAAGAAAGTGTGTTTTTAAAACTTTTAAAACACCTGGTTCAGTTTTCATTGAGTCGGTTTTACCTCTTGTGGAAAACATACATTGCCAAGAAACGACGAAGTTAACAGTCAGCATAACATTACCCAATCATCAGGGATGCTCGGTCATTACAGAAACATGAGAGGTACTGGCTTAGCCTAAGGATCACACACCTCAGGTGAGGAGAGAGATTTTAAGTAAAATCCTGAACTGGTCATACAGTCATATCGTCATAGAGTTATCCATCATGGAAATAGGCCAGTCGGCCCAACTCATCCATGCTGACCAGATTTCCCTAAGTGAACTAGTTCGATTCACCTACGTTTCGTCCATATCCCTCTAAACCTTCTCTATTCATTTATCGGTCCAAATGATATAATTATACCTGTTGTGATTGCAACGAGGTCAGCCAAATGAATATCAAATGAAACGAGTTCCCTGATTCGCATTGTTGACTTGATCCAATCAGAGAGCCCAGGCTGACAGGTGTAAACAGGAGATTTAAGCTGGAAGGTGGGTAGACCGTCCTGACGGCTGTCACCCCGGGCGGGTACCGGGGCGGGCTGTCCTAGACGTGGTCGAAAAGTGTGTCAGGGCGGACCGAGAACTGGAAGGGCATGAAATGGACCAAGAGCTGGAAGGTGTGTAGGGGCGGGCTGCCTTAGAGTGGCCAGAAGGTGGAAGGAACAGGGGTTTGCTTGGTCTGTATTATCTGTACTTATTGTATGTAACAGTATTGTCTCATGTACAAATATCATTATCGCTGTCTTTTCAGATGTGAAATTGGAATTTTAGGTTTGTCCTCATCTCCCTATAACCTGATTGAACAGTAGGGTATGAGGCATAGCTTTGCTGCTCCTTTCCCTTGTACAATTGCTGTTGTATACAGATGTAAATGTTAACAGTTTTTTGCAAACTGTTTTGTATGTTTTAATAAAATAAACATGAGATTTAGATTCCCCTCCATTTAGGGGACTGACACTATGCTGGCTGGTGCTACAGTCAGTGTGTTACTGTTACTTTCTGCTTCTCTTTTTGGGGGTTGGAATCCTGATTCCTGAACTGGCTGAATTATTTAGTCAGTTTGGTAACTGGTATTTCTTTAATGAGGAGTGATTACTAAACTCCTGATGCACACAATATGTTTCAGGTGTGACTCAGTTCTCATTAGGGGATTGTTGTTTCACTGGCTGGTTACAGCCTGTGTGTTACTCTTTTTTCTTTTGGAGAAAAGGACAATGTGAATTTTATGGTAGGGCTTGGAATCTAGTTTCCTTTGATTTTTGTTCGTGTCTTCACTTTTTTTGATGCTTGGACTGAGCCATTATAGAAAACATACAGTTTATCAGAGGAGCTGTTCCTATGGGGAGGCCTAGCCCTGGGACTGGGCCTCTGAAGATTGAACACCTGTGTGTGTGCTGGGAGGTGAGTACTTGCTGTATCCTGTAGTTTGGGAGAAAACCTTTCCTTCAGGAGTGGAAAAAAACCCCTGTGAGTTAACTGCACCTTTAAAATGTACTGTGTTCCTGTGAGTGGCCCGGGCTCTCCAAGGATGTGCCAGGGCTCCATGGAGACCGAACACCTATGTGCTGTGGTGTGTGCATTTGCTGCCTTTGGGAGTGGGCTCACCCCTTGGTTGCGGACTCTGTTTTTAGCAACGGACTCTGCAGTTTGGAGTGGACTCTATTTCCGACAACGCACATTTTAAACTGGAGTGGACTCTGTTCCTGGAAATGGACTCTACATTTTGAAGAAAAATGTCTGTGCTAATGGACTCTGTACTGGAAAGGACTCTGTTTGTTGGTAATTAACTGTCATATGTTTTGTTGGAGTTATCACCTGCACTGTCTTGCGTGTCTCTGGTTCTGGCAGGTATTACTGTGAGCTGGAAGGCTCATGGGTCGTCCTGAAAGCTGTGAACCCGAGAGCAGGAGGGTGGCTAGGCCGTTCCGAGCGCTGTCGTCCCGAGAAGGGGTAATCCGGACGAGCTGTCGAAAAGTGTGTCAGTGTAGCCGAGAGCCAGAAGGTGCGTAAGGGCAGACTGAGATCCGTAAGGCTTGTGGGCTACCCTGCAGGCTGTCGTCCCTAGGGAAGGGTATGGGCTGTCCTAGGGGTGGCCGGGAGGTGTGTCAGAGTAGCCCACTGGCCGGACGGTGCATCGGGGTGGGTGAGAGCCCACTGGTACATAGGGGCAGACCGAGAGCCAGAAGGTGGTTAGCTGTCCTCAGCGCTGTCACGTGGGCGGGCTGTCCTCGAGGTGGTCGAAAGGTGCTGAGGGTGGTTAATGAAGCCGGAAGGTTGGTAGGCCGTCCTGACCGCTGTCACCCCGTCGGGTACCGGGGCGGGCTGTCCTAGACGTGGTCGAAAGGTGTGTCAGGGCGGACCGAGAACTGGAAGGGCATGGGTTGGACCGAGAGCCGGAGGTGCGTGGGCTGCCTTAGAGTGGCCAGA
>NC_057759.1:3765753-3767916 GCF_004010195.1 Chiloscyllium plagiosum
CCCCCCCCCCCCCGCTCCCCAGATAATATCTCAAACATTGTCTTGTATAGGGCAAAGGTGGAACTTGTTAAATAAAGCAGGAATAAGTTCTGTGTTTGTTTGTGATATTTGAGACTCACCGCCCCAAAGGCATCAGCAGTCTTACTGTTGGTGTCCCAGAGTGGGGGAGGGGGGGGGGTGAGGGGAATTGCACGGGCTGGTTTGTGGGAGGACGATGGACAGTGCAGCCGGGTCAGAGGGAGGTAGGGGCACGGGCGGAGGGCGCGGGTCGAAGGGGTGCAATTCTTGGGGGCCGGAGGCTCTTGCCTGGGTGCTGCTGCCTCGTCCCCTGAACGGGGAGCTGACTTAGTAAGTGCTCACCGTGTCAATCTCATTGAACTGATTGGGGGCTGGGGGGCGAGGGCGCTGGAGTCTTCATCAATCCTGCAGGTCCCTTATATAAAAGTGTGTGTCTGCTTCGATATAAACCCTGAGACAGAGAGAGGGAGCAAGGGCAAGGCAGGCAAAGCGAGGAAAAAAGAAACTTCAGAAAGCTCCGAGCCCCAGAGGAGAGGCATTGAAACAATTAACAGAATAATCATTTATCGAAACGAAATACTGCCTACCCATCTCGTTTGGATAATCAAGGTCTCTTTATATACCAGTCCCTGCCCCCTTCTAAACAATCGAGTCACAGAGATATACAGCAGGATATGAATTGGCACAATTCATAACTTGCTGACTAGGTTTCCAAAACTAAAGTAGTCCCATTTGCCTCTGTTTAGTCGATGCCCCTGTAAGCATACAAGCCGATGTAACTGTCCAAATGTCTTTTAAATGTTGCAGTAGTACTCACCTCCACTATTTCCTCCAGTTTCTCGTTCCATTATATGCAACACTTCCTCACCTTAAACCTATGCCCTCAACTTCTGGATTCTGAAATTCTGAAATTCACCAGATCTATACCTCTCACAATTTTGTAAATCTCTCAAAAGCCACCCCTCAGCCTCCTGCACTCCTGCCAAAAAACATTCTGGCATATCCAACCTCTCGTTAGGAATCAAACCTCCAGTCTTAGCAATTTTTTTTGAAAACCTTTCCTCACTCTTTCTAGTTTAATCGTACACTTCCTTGCAAAGAAACCTGAATTGTGGCCCTAACATTGGTAAAATTAATTCTGTCCCTGCGGATTTTCATCTTGCCACTTCCATAGAGAGCAGCAAGCATCCCTCATTTGTCAATTTTGAGTGCCATACTCTCCATCATACTGTTGATCTCGTCTTTCACTCTATATCTAACAACTACTTGTATAATTTCAAAAGTTGATGTGAAACTGGTAATATTCTTCTTTGTTTTTTTGTGAGATTTTACAGGAATTTGCAGTTTTCATCTCAAAAATACAAGATTGATTGACAGGATTGTTGCGTTTTTCCAGAGCAAGTAACCTGGGTGTGTTATTAGAGCAATAATAATACTGTTAGGCCATTTGATGCTCGTAAGAGATCCACTTTGCAGTGCACGAAGAGAATGTCTCTTACTGGTTCAGATTTTGCAAGTTCAAGTCCTTATGCAGTAACTGTGGATTATCATAACAACAGACTTATCAGAAAATGAAGCAAATTTGGAACTCATTTCATGCTAGCGTCCCCAAATTTACCAGGGTGTGTCCTTTTAGATTTCGCTGCAGGTCGTTATTCCATTGAACATATGTTTTTCCTGTGCAGTGCAGCCGTTAATCTCCCTGAGGTAACAGTGGCTGAAGGACCTGAACTTAAGGGAATTTATATTTGCCAGGATTTGGTGTTGGAGAAGCTGTTAGGTCTGAAGGTTGATAAGTCTCCGGGGCCTGATGGTCTGCATCCCAGGGTACTGAAGGAGGTGGCTCGGGAAATCGTGAATGCGTTGGTGATTATTTTCCAGAGTTCAATAGATGCGGGGTCGGTTCCTGAGGATTGGAGGGTGGCAAATGTTATACCACTTTTTAAGAAAGGTGGGAGAGAGAAAGCAGGAAATTATAGACCAGTTAGTCTGACCTCAGTGGTGGGAAAGATGCTGGAGTCTATTATAAAGGATGAAATTACAACACATCTGGATAGTAGTAACAGGATAGGACAGAGTCAGCATGGATCTATGAAGGGGAAATCATGCTTGACTAATCTTCTGGAATATTTTGAGGATGTAACT
>NC_057759.1:3768119-3807244 GCF_004010195.1 Chiloscyllium plagiosum
ACTGAAAGACTGAAGCGACTGGGCTTTTCACTGAAAGACTGAAGCGACTGGGCTTTTCACTGAAAGACTGAAGCGACTGGGCTTTTCACTGAAAGACTGAAGCGACTGGGCTTTTCACTGAAAGACTGAAGCGACTGGGCTTTTCACTGAAAGACTGAAGCGACTGGGCTTTTCACTGTCCTGGAATGGCATGATTACCTTACACTGAAAGACTGAAGCGACTGGGCTTGTATACCCTTGAGTTTCGACGATTGAGAGGGGATCTGATTGAGACGTATAAGATTATGAAAGGATTGGACACTTTAGCTGAAGGAAACATATTTCAACTGATGGGTGAGTGCGTAACCAGAGGACACAGCTTAAAAATACGGGGTAGACCATTTAGGACAGAGCTCAGGAGAAACTTCTTCACCCAGAGAGTGGTGGGTGTGTGGAATGCTCTGCCCCAGAGGGCAGTGGAGGCCCAGTCTCTGGATTCATTTAAGAAAGAGTTGGATAGAGCTCTCAAAGATAGTGGAATCAAGGGTTATGGAGATAAGGCAGGAACAGGATACTGATTAGGAATGATCAGCCATGATTATATTGAATGGCAGTGCAGGCTCGAAGGGCTCAATGGCCTACTCCTGCACCTATTGTCTATTGTCTATTTATTGTTTTGGTTCTGCTTACAATCTTCCTTGCGTTGTAACTGATAAATAAATTGTAGCTCTTGTACAGTTTAAATCGTAATAAAGGTGAAAATCCTATTAATTATGAAAGTTTCTCATCACCTTTTAAAAATTTCTTAATAGCAATAGTTCACGAATTTGGAATCATGGATCGTAATGCTACACATTATGGGAGTAAATTCGTCAAACTCTGAAGTTACCTTCAGGTCAATATCTTGAAATAATAAACTTGATAGTTTGAGAGAAATTTTGTTGGATATCAACACCGGTTAAACTTATAAGTTTTCTCGTGGGACGTGGGCATCGCTACCTGGCCGACATTAACTTCTCTGTTCCTAGTTGCCCCTTGAGGTGTGTGCACTGTAAGTTAACCCACAACGTCCCTAGTGGGTAAGTGAAGCTAAGTCCAAGAAAAGATCAACCATAATCGTACTCAATCGTGGAGCAAGCTCGACAGGCCTGATTGGACTACACTTGATCCTGTGTTTTTTTAAATCTTCTTTAGGAGGAAATTTCAGTATTTTGACCTAATAACATTGAAGGAACAGGCGATACATTTCCAAGTCGGGATGGTGAATGGATCGAAGGGGAACTTGCAGGGGATGGTGTTCCCATGTACCAGCTGCTCTTGTTCTAGATGCAAGTAGTTGTTGGATTGTAAGGTGCTGTCTAAGGATCTTTGGTGAATTTACCAGTATTCCTTATACAGAGTTAACGTTTTCAGTCCAGTGACCCCTCTTCAAAATAATTTCAGGAACTCTGGTTGAGTGAATGGTTGCTCCTTTCTCTTTTCTTGTCAAAGGATTCACTCTTTTCTCTGAAAGTTCCATTTGACAATTCTGACAATATCGAAATGATCAGTTGTTGTTTTAGAGTTTTGAACAATTTGGGACTAAATCTGAAACAGATTGTAGACACTGCCTGCTTGGAAAGGATTTCTTTTCTTCCTGCAGTTCCAGCTAAGTCAAGAAGCCAGACAACTGACTGAGCAGTAAATCCCTTCAGTGAATCAATAATTCACCCAGGACTTTCACTCTCTTGCATCACAATGGCACATTGAAATATTTCTTCATCAACTGCAAGGTGCAGGATTCCAAGAAGCTGGCAGAATATTGACTCTTCAAGAACAAATAAATTCCATCTCAAGATATTGGGTACAGATACCCTAATCCATGAAAAAAGACAAATGGTAATGAGAATTGTCGCAAACGTGAAATAAGGAATTACAATTATTCAACAAGGATATAGCTGATACTTGTGGGGTCAGTGAATCTAATGACGAATATATTTGCACAATGTAAGAACGTACACGTATGTCAAATTGGTCCGATTTGATTCTCTTCACTTTTGCAGCTGTGAGCTGGAGTTGAATATTGAAATTGGAACTTTGATCAGCAGCTTGCTTCTGTATTATTTTTAAAATAAAAAAAGAAACGGATGCTTGCATTTGGGAAATGGCCTGGAAAGGTAACTGCAGGTTAGTTATAGTTCGAAGAATGTTGAAGGCATTTCAGACTCATAACTAAGTTTAGATCGCAGACATTTTGCTGTATAACATGGCTGCACTAATAGTATAGCATTAATACAAAATTGTTAATTTTTGGTCAAGTTATAAATTTGCTATCAGGTGTTTGTTATTCTTAGAGTTTGGTTAGGAACTGTTGGGCAATTTTGAGAAACATTGAATATTTTTATTTCACGAGGTTGTAAATGGAATGATAGCGAAGTTGATTAAGCTTGTTGTCTTTGCGTTCTTACTAAGAGCGATCACACTGCCAAGTTATTGGCTGATCTAGGTGCTGAACAGGAATTAAACTCTGAAGTCTGGCACGAGTCCAAAATTGCAATGAAAGACTACAAAATCACGGTGCATTTGATACCAGGGTGATGCTGTGGCATTGCATATCTCAAAGGAACTGTGTTGTGTTTTTCAGTGCAGTGTAGATCTTCGGACGTGTACCAAGAAATCACAAAAGTTGAAGCTGTTCCTATGGAACGTGTCTGTGTTTCTTGTTATTTTTCAAGATCGTGGGCGGCACAGTGGCACAGTGGTTAGCACTGCTGCCTCAAAGCGCCAGAAACCCGGGTTCAATTCCCGCCTCAGGCGACTGACTGTGCGGAGTTTGCACGTTCTCCACGTGTCTGCGTGGGTTTCCTCCGGGTGCTCCGGTTTCCTCCCACAGTCCAAAGATGTGCAGGTCAGGTGAATTGGTCATACTAAATTGCCTATAGTGTTAGGGAAGGGGTAAATTTAAATGTAGGGGTTGGGGTATGGGTGGGTTGCGCTTCGGCGGGTCGGTGTGGACTTTTTGGGCCGAAAGGCCTGTTTCTGTAATGTAATGTAATCTAATCTAATCTAATCTAATCTAATCGTTGTCATAGATTATGTGACAATGTGACCTTCTCTTAAACTCGCCAGCATACAGTCAAAAGCAACATGGGGGAAAGTTGACTTTGTTCAGACTTACCCCAATCCAATTCTAATTGAATCGCACAACTCTACCCTCTATTCATTGCCTCGAAATGGGAAGGTAGAAACAGCAACTGGAGCAAACTTGTTCATATCATTATTTTAGTTTTGAAATTCAAATGTTAACCTGAAAGAGCCTAGTGGATTCTGTCAGATCTGATCCAAATGTTTGCAAGTAGTACACCTTGATATATTGCAAATTTATTAGCTTAACCTGTGTTATGATATATGAGAATAACCTACGTCAGATGTGTTCGACCAGCGGGTCTCACTTCCCTGTCTTCAAATCTGAGTGACTTCAAGCACTTCGAGCTCAATCCCACTTTCAAAGTTCCATGAAATCTGATCAATGCAGAAACGTCCCCTAAGTGAATGTTCCCAAGAGGTTGGAAATACCACTTACGTATACTACTCTGAATCTGACAGTGTGTGCTGCATTGCCATTCTGAACAGTTTCCCAGGCCTTCCTCTTTGTTGAGTGATAATGACCAAGTCCAGGTCTTGCCACAAAACAGTTCAGTCTCAACCCCAAGGCAGGGTCTTTGTCAGTCAAAACAGGCACCTTTATACACTAAGCGTAATTCTTGTGTTGAAAAACAAAATCCACAAAGACTGGTATCTTGCGAACAAGTCACCCTTTATTTAACGCAATTGCATAGTACTTGACACTGGCCTGACTTCTTCAGAGCCAGCTTACAGAGTGTAAAGAATTCCTGTCACTCACATTTATGTGGGCGGCATGGTGGCACAGTGGTTAGCACTGCTGCCTCACAGTGCCAGAGACCCGGGTTCAATTCCTGACTCAAGCGACTGATTGTACATTCTCCCCGTGTCTGCGTGGGTTTGCTCCGGTTTCCTCCCACAGTCCAAAGATGTTCAGGTTAGGTGAATTTGCCATGCTAAATTGCCCGTGTTGTTAGGTAAAGAGGTAAATGTAGGGGAATGGGTGGGTGGTGAAGGGCCTGTTTCCACACTGTAAGTAATCTAATCTAATCAAATATCTGTCAGCCAGGGTTCCTTGATTGGACAAAGTTAAGAGCCCTATTAAGTGCTTTTGATATTCACTTGCCTGACCTCGTTACAATCATAACAGGTATAATTACAACAGTTAAAATACGTTTGGACAGACACGTGAGAAGGAAATATTTGGAGGGATATTAACGAAATGCAGGCAAATCAAAATAGTTCACTTTGGGAAACCTGGTCAGCATGAATGAGTTAATTCCGAGGACCTATTTCAACACTGTATAAACGTATGACTCTTTGACCATTTCAGGATTTTCCTTTCCAATCTCTCTCCTCACCTGAGGCGTAGTGACCCGCAGGTTAAACCAGTACCGGTCATGTTCCTGTAATGTGAGAGCATCCCTTATGATTGGGTAATTTTATACTGACTGTTATCTTCATCGTTTCTTAACAGATTGTGTTTTCCCACAAGAGGTCAAACTGACAGAAAGATAACTGAATCAGGTTTGCTCACAATATTGATGAGTTTTAAAAGAAGATTTAAAAACACATTTTCGTACTTTATACCTAACCACAACCAGTTTAATCTTTAAAAGTATTGTTTTTCACAAGATTCTACTTTCATTTGGAAATATTCCCAATTCAGAGCTAGATGTTTAGAATATGAACGCACGATTTTTTTTTTATCACAACTAACTTTAGCCACATTTGGAGTATTGTATGCAGTTCTGCTTGTCACACTGTAACTAGATTACATAGAACATAGAACATTACATGCAGTACAGGCTCCTTGGCCCTCGATGTTGCACCGATCTGTGCAACGAATTTGAAACATATCTATCCTACACTATTTCATTTTAATCCATATGATTATCCAATGACTACACATATGTTCTTAAACTTGGCGAGTCTATTCAGGCAAGGCTGATGCAGGCAGTGTGTTCCATGGCCCTACTACTCTCTGAGTTAGTAAACTACCACAGATATCTCTCCTATATCTATCACACTTCAATTTATAGCTATGTCCCCGCGTGCTAGCCATCACCGACCGAGGAAAAAGGTTCTCACTGTCCACCCTATCTAACCCTCTGATTATCTTATATATCTGTAGAGGCTTTGGGGAAATGTTGTGGAGACATTGGGGAGGATGCAAAATAGATTTAGCAGGACGTTGCCTGGATTACAGTGCATTAACTATGTGAACAATCACGGTTGTTTTCATTAGCAAATGTTGCAGGCTGAGGGAAAGCATCATAAAAGTATATAAAATTATGAGAGACAAGTAAAAGGTGGATATTCGGAGTCTTCTTCCAAAGGTCGAAATGTCAAATACAGTAGCGGGGGGAATAGAGGGGGCAAGTGGAGATAGGTTTAAGGTGAAATCGAAAACAAAAGTAAAGGATTTGTGCCAGGTAACTTTATTTTAGACAGAATGTTGTAGTTGCCTGGAACGCATTGCCGGGGAGGTGGTAGAAGCAGATATGGTTGCAACGTTTTCGAGGCATACAGACAGACACATGAGCAGGCAGAGAATAGAGAGACAGACCGTGTGCAGGCAGACGGAATTTGTATGAACAGCGTCATGGTCAGAAGCACACATAATTGGTCGAATGACTTCTTGCTGTACTGCTTACCACCGTGGGACAGCACACAGATTATTCATTTTTCCATGGCCAATTGCAATTCTGCAACAAAGTGAACATTTTTCTTTCTAGATTAAGCTAAAATCGAGAGATAGGAGTGGTTAATCAGAATTTAAAAAAACAATATTGTGCCATTACAATGACCGATAAATTAGCCATGTTCACGTTCTCTGCAGATCAGTCATTAACCAAAGTCTCGTTCTTTAAACACAAAGCATTGTGAATTCATTTGACCACATTTTGTCAAGCTGCTCGCTGTTGTGTTGATACTTCAAAGAAGGCATTATTCCCTTACAATGTATATATTGGGAACATATTTGCAGTAATGTTGTGTGAACAGAATTATGGAACTGCATAGACATAGTGTCTTGAAGACTTCTTCATTTAATGAACGCAGTAGCTATTAAAATGTAATGTGTCAGATTAGACCCTAGCTGTCCTTTGTCTGAGGGACGGACTGAAAATTAGCAATGACTGAGTTCTATTTCATTTAAGTAAGAATGTCCAGTAATTTACGTGGCAAATCTGTGTTTCTTTAAATGACAGCTTCAACACGATTTTATATAAATCCTGGCCTGGAAAAGAAGCATTTGCAACTTCTTCATTTATTGTAACGTGCATGTGCTTTGGAGTCTAACTTAAGAAATGAACATTGTGAACATATAAAGATAGATGGAGAGAGCTGGAAAGAAAGGAAACAAAATAGTGTTTGTAATTCCAAGGCAGCATAATATAGGTCTTGTTTTTGAAAATAAGAAAACTGCTGACTCACCCCAACCACAAACTGTCCCCGTCCAGTGATTGAGTACAGTTCCTCTGTTTGACCACAGCAGAATGCAGGAAGTAAAACTAAACTCTTGCCAGATCTTGCGAGCTGCGGAAAATGGAACTTTTGCTCACTTATCACTTCCCTCCACAATATCCAAAGGTTCAGACACAGCTTCTGGATGAACCAGTAATCTACCCGCACTTCACTCAACTGTATTCATGGTAAACAATGTGATCTCCTCCACACATGGGAGAAAAATACAGACTGCGCGTTCACACTGTGGAATGCCTATGGTCTGACAATAATAAAAAAATACCCCGAGCTTCCCAAAGCCCGTTCCTTCAACAACTCACCATTTTCCACACTCACCATACTTTCCTTTATTGGTCAGAGAATCGAGTTTAGGATTGTGAGGTCATGCTGTGGCTGCACAGGACATTTGTTTGGCCTTTTTTGGAGTATTCCGGTACAATTTTGATCTTCCTCCTATTGGAAGGAACTTCTGAAACGGTTGGGAAAAGATTTACAATTATCTTGCCTGGATTGGAGAGTTTGAGGTATGGGGAGAGAAGGAATAGACTGGCGCACTTTTCTCTGGAGCTTCAGAGGCTGAGAAGTGACCTTATAGAGGTTTATAAAATCACGATGGTCATGGATAGCGTAAATAGATGGTATCTTTTCCCCGGTGTGAAGGAGACCAGAACTAGAGAGCATAGATTTGGGGTGACAGGGGAAAGATTTAAAAGGGACCTAAGGGGCAACATTTTCTTACAGAGGGTGGTGCATGTATGGAATAAGCAGCCAGGAAAAGTGATGGGGGCTGGTACAATCACAATACCTGGATGGCTATATGAGTAGAAAGGGTTTAGAGGGGTATGGGCCAACTGTTGACAAGTGTTACTAGATTAGATTAGGGAGTCTGGTCTGTTTTTCTACTGTGTGATTCTATAACAAGCATTTCCATTTGGGAGTCTTGCGACAGCACTCCAGTGATGCTCCAAGCAAATTGGAAGCACAGCATCTCTTCTCCAGCTTGGGGAGCCTGCAGCCTTTAGTACTCAATATCAAGTTTAATTATTTCAGAGCCTGATATACCTCCTTCCACGTCATTTACCCAAGCCCCACACCCCAGGCCTTGTTATAACATGGGCTGCTTTCAACAGGACTGACCTATTCTCGCTTACACATTGTCCCCACTATCAATCCATCCCCTACCCTAGGCTGGTTACTTATTATTTCTTTCTTTGTCAAACTTTCATTCTCTCTCTTTGGCCTATGTCTCTACTTATCTGCTCAATCCTTTCCATCACCCCATTCACGCCAGCACATATACCATCTTTTCCTAGCCGCTATCAGATTATCTATTCCGGGAGAGATCAGTTAGTCAGGATATATGTCAGTATGTATGTTTCTCATAGTTAGAACTCATGTTTCAAACTTCTGTTCTTTTAAAGCTTCACTGTTATATTCAGAGCAAAATTGAATATATCTACAAATATAATTCTGCAAATGCAAATTCACTCCATAGACTTATACGTGTGCGTGCATGCATGAGAGAGTGTGAGTATGTGCATGTGAGGTTGTGCGTGAGAGTGCCCGTAAAACAGTGTGGTTTGCGTGTGCTCATGCCTGGTAATGTGTGAGTGTGATGGAGTATATGTCTCTGAGAGGGCGTGCATGTGAGGTATTGCATGCATGTCTGTATGAGAGAGTGTATGTATGAGAGAGGTATGGACAAAAGCAAGGGCTTGCATTTTGCTAAAACAAAAAAGGGCAGGACTTGTACAGTTAACATTAGGACCCTGGGCTGTGTTGTAGAACCGGGAGACATGGCAGGGGTGTGGAGTGTTCAGATACATAGTTCTTTGAAAGTTGCATCAGTGGTAGACCGGGTGGTTTTGACACAGATGATGGTTTGTGTGTGGAAGGAACTTCTTGAGGAAGTGGTGGACACAGTTAAAAGTTGCAAATTATAAATGACATTTGATGGGTACATGAGCAGAAAGGTTTAGAGGGATATGAGTCAAAGACAGGCAAGAGGGACGATTTTAGTTTGGAAATCCGGGTCAGCATCGATGAGTTGGACCGAACGGTCTGTTTTCGTGCTGTTTGGCTCTATGACTACAGTACTATAACATTATCCCCATGATGACCCAACGGAGGTTGGACGGAACGCTTATGTCAAGACTGAACCAAGGCACTCATTCACTACAGGGGTACATTTTTTTATTAACAAATGCCTATCACACTGAAATTTTTCCAATATATAATGCACATCAAGAACATTTACATTAAGACCTCAGGATTACTTTTATTACCCCAAACCGTTTCATTCCAAAGAACTGGGCTTTGAAGGTAAAGAGAGAAACAACAAGTGAAACCTATGCACAATTCGGAAATGCACAATAAACAAAAGAAAGGCGGAATTCTGAATGAAGGAACACATTTCAATGATAATCATTTTCCCATATGTATGAGGAACAATGGTGGCATTGCTGGCTTTAATAACTCATTAAGATTAACTGGAAATGGGCTATTGTTTGTTGTTAAACACCACAATGTAGTCACTACTCACGTTATACATAGACTAGTGGCAGTCCAAAGTACACAGTTCCAAAGACTCATCTCGAGTCTGATTTATAAAGGGGCCGAACCGTGTGCTGCTGGAAAAGCACAACCGGTCAGGCAGCGTCCAAGAAACAGGAAAATTGATGTTTCGTGCATGAGCCCTTCTCAGGTGATGAGTTCCAAATTGGCAACCCATTACATGTTACCAAGTGAACTAGCAGTCAGTGATCTCCATGAGGAGATTAATTAATTATTCACATTGAGCCTCAGAAGGGGCATCACTTTTGCTGGATTGTTGTTCCAGCGATGTACCTTTTTGTTCGAGGGACTTGAGTTCAAATCCTGGGCATAGCTGGTGGAATTTGAATATATATTTTTTAAAAATCTATCATTATAAGTTTAATGATGATGCTGTTGATTTTTGGGGAGGAGTAAAAACAACTCATCTGGTTCAGTGTCACCCTATCAGACAAGGGAAGGTAATTTGCCATCCTTCCCTTGTCTGGCCTGCATATCCCTCAGGAAGGACAATACTTATGGATTTTCTATTCGACCTGTTGACAGATTATATACTTCTGGAGCAGATTGGTCTTGAAACTAGGCCTCAGAGGTAGGGACACTACCACTGTGCCACAAGGAGCCCCATAATATTTCGCTCTTAACGGATCAGCAAGAAATTCTGGCCGAGGCAGTGACGCTAACAGCTGAGAGTTTCTTTTTAAAACTTGAATGTTGGATGCATGGGCAATGCATAAACTGGACGTTTTATTTTAAAATGGCCGCTGGAGAGCAGCTTCAAGTTAGTCTCCAAAGTACTCTAACACTCGCAAATGCGTAAATATAATTATTCTTTTTGTTCATCCAGCACTTCAGGGACGGCTTGACACAATGTGTGTGTGTACAACAATCAAAATCTTATTACTATCCATGGTCTGCTTCCCTTGGCACACAAAAAAATAAGAGATTTCTTATCGTATGAAATGCCTTTCCTAGAAACAAAATGGGTCGGGCTTATTTTGCAGGTGATAAGCCCAAACGGAACAGGATGAGGAGTAGGCCAGTCAGCCCATTGAACCTACTCTACATTCAACACGATCATTGCTGATCCCATATTCCTCACGGTAACTTTTCTGCCCTTTCCCTTGATTCCCTGACTGATTAAAATTTTATCTCAGCCTTAAACGTACACAAGAATTCTACCTTGTCACACAGCTGTCTGTTGCACGGAGTTACAAAGACTGTGACGATGAGGCTCCATTAACAAGGTTATGGTGTCCGTGGGTTTTATTTTGAAAGAGGTCATAAAAGACACAGATTCCGAAGTCTAAGTTTTAGGGATTTAGGGACAATTTGATTAAACCTAACAGATGCTCCCACAGGCAAAAGGCTTTTAGGTAAAAAAAAAAACACTTGTATAATGAGAGAGTCGTTGCCAGTTCTCCCAGGTCAGTTTTTCTCTGTTTTGATTTGTTTTTCTTTTGCAGTCTGGTTATTCACTGAAAGCAGTCCAGCAGTCTTGAAGTTGCTTGACCAAAGAGAAGCAGATACATGCTGACCCTTTTAATACAAATAGCAAAGTTAAGGCTTGGCTACTTTCTTTTGAACGGGCCTGGTCTGGTCTATAATAAGATCCGCAATCACCTAAGAGAAGAAATTCCTCCTAATCTCTGTCTTCAACTGGTGTCTGTTTATCCTGAATACGATTATTATTCTGTAAACAATATTTGCTATTTGGAATCAATCAGCATTAGTTGCTGCTTTCTCAATTGCAGCACCTCTGAAAGCCATAGTCCACTCGCAAAGCAATCAACACGCTGTTCTCCTGCAGCATACATATTGTTCTTCGTTGGAATTGTCTTAAGAGTACAAGAAGATTATGTTTGAGGATGACCGTTTTTTTTGGAAACACTTTGAGACGTTTTCGCTGAAGAGGTGGGAGTTGTTAATCCCAGGATTACATTTACAAGAAGAAAGCATAGAAACATAGAAGGAAGGAGAAAGAATATGCCATTCGGCCCCTTGAGCCTACTCTATCATTAAATGGCATTGAGGCTGAACATCGAGCTCAATACCCTAATGCTGCCCTCCTTTCCTATGCTTTGGACCCTTTAGCTACAACAGCTGTACCTACCTCACTTTTGAAAAGACACAAAAGTTTGGCCGTGGCCATTTTCCGTCAATGCGAATCCCACAGAACTCCCCCACTCCCGGCCTCCTCCCCCCACCCCCTCCCCACACACTCTCTGGGTAAAGACATATTTCCTCACTTCAGTTCTCAAAGGTTTATCCCTATACTTAAGCTATGACCCTATTTCTGGACTCACCCAGCGATCATGAACATGTTTCCTGCATCTAACCTGTCTAGTGCTATCAGACTTTGGTAGTTTTTATTGAGGTGTGCCCACCTCTCATTCGTCTACACACCAGTGTATAAAATCTGAACGGTTCGATCTCCATTCAACCATTTGTCCTGCCATTCCAGCAATTAGTTTGGGAAAACTTTGGTGCACTCTATCCATATCAAGAACATGCTTCCTCAGATAAAGAGACCAAAACTATACATTATATTCATGATTTCCTCATAGATGCACTGTACAATTGCAGTTAGACATGCTTGATCCTGTACTCTGATCCTCATGCTATGAAGGCCAGCTTATAGTTTACTTTTTTTACTGTCTGTTCCATGTGCAACGCACAATTTCAGTGACTGGTGTACAACTGATACCAAATCTCGTTTAAAATTCACCTCACTCATTCAGATAATAATCCAGCATTCTGTTATTTTTTTTCACTCTGTCAGAACTTACCCAGAATGCAAATAACATCTTCTTGCTGATTCTACACACGGATTATTTAATGAGTATGGAACTGGCTGTGGTTAATTCGAGAGGGAAAGAAATGAAAGCAGATCCAACGTGCACTATTGAAGGAATCACACTCCCTTTGAATCTTTGTGTGTGCAAAGTGTGTTTATGTGTGCACACACGCATTGTTTATCATTGTCAGACAAAGCAAACTTTTGTTTTAACCTCTCAGCAATCAATGCAAACTCAAAGCCTGGTCTTTGAGTCAGTAGAATTCAACGTGTTTTTTCTTCCTCGGCTGAAGGCAAGAGACGATTGCAACACTTAATCGTGGGCACTCCATAACATTAATGGCAGTGTGGAGAACAGAGCGATCTTGGTGTGCTGGTACATAGATCCCTTAAAATGGCCACCCAAGTGGACAGGGTTGTTAAGAAAACATATGGTGTTTTAGCTTTCATTAACAGGGGGATTGAGTTTAAGAGCCGTGAGATCTTGTTGCAGCTCTATAAAACTTTGGTTAGACCGCACTTGGAATAGTGTGTCCAGTTCTGGTCGCCCTATTATAGGAAAGATGTGGATGCTTTGGAGGTTTACCAGAATGCTGCCTGGACTGGAGGGCTTATTTTATGAGGAGAGGTTGGCTGAGCTCGGACATTTTTCATTGGAGAAAAGGGCGAGGAGAGGGGACCTAATTGAGGTATACAAGATAATGAGAGGCATAGATAGAGTCGTTAGCCAGAGACTATTTCCCAGGGCAGAAATGACTAACACGAGGGGTCATAGTTTTAAGCTGGTTGGAGGGAAGTATAGAGGGTATGTCAGAGGCGGGTTCTTTACACAGAGAGTTGTGAGAGCATGGAATGCATTGCCAGCAGCACAGTTCAGTTTCTTTTTGCAATCTACTCTGTCAATTTTATGATGTCAAGGCTGCCATTTTAAGTTGGAATAGTTTGCAGAACCTGAGCTCTGCAGTTTCTCTCTGTCATTGTCTGACTCTTCACAATGTATTTAATGCGGAAGATGAGAGACTCTTGACCATGAAATAAATCCGGGATGTGTGAGTTCATACAAGAAATAATAATAGACCAAATGAAACTGCAGATGCGAAAACATACTGCTGTACTGTGTTGAAGAATTTGATTTTATTGAGGTTAAGAAATACTCCAGAAAAACTTGGTCATGTTTTTGTAGGATTAACGATTGCATGTGGTGGCGGAGGAAGCAAGCTTAGGAGACTTATTCAAAATGAATAAAGTTTTCTTATAACACGGAATTCAACATCTGAAATTAAGCTGTACCTGAGCTATTGTTATTCAGTTTCAAACTCAGTGTTACTAAAAGTCATTTGATTCCCTTGGCCTTTGTTCAGCTTTCTGAAAACTCAGAAACTTATTGCGTGGAGAAATAACGACTGCATATCTGTCATAAGACTGTGTTCTCCAACTTGGATTTACCTTTAATCTCTAATTTATCATTTGGATGAGCCACGACAAACTAATGTTTGACTATGGTAAATGAAAAATGTTAAGTCAGTTAACATTGGTCTGCAAACGTCCTGCTGCAGGGTAAGAAACAAGCATAGAGTGCTGCGTTGTACTTACCCAATCATTGTTATTACATTCCGTACTCTGACTAATCAGTATGACATAGACATAATATCTCTACAGCCTAACAAGTTCCATGCTGACCCTCTGAAGTGTAACCTACCCAGATCCATTCCGCTACCCTAATAACCTAAATATCCTCTGAATAATGCACCTAACCGACACATCCCTGAACACCGGGCGATTTAGAATGGTGAATTCACCGAACCTGCACAACTTTCAACATTGGGAGGAAACTGGAGGACCCAGAAGAATCCCACTCAGACGGTGCGATAATGTAAAAAGGCCAAACAGACAGTCGCCCGAATTTGATTAGATTAGATTACATTACAGTGTGGAAACAGGCCCTTCGGCCCAACAAGTCCACACCGACCCGAAGAAGCACAACCCACCCAGACCCATTCCTCTACATTTATCCCTTCACCTAACACTACGGGCAATTTAGAATGGCCAATTCGCCTAACCTGCGCAGTTTTGGACTGCGGGAGGAAACCGGAGCAACCGGAGGAAACCCATGCAGACACGGGGAGAACGTGCAAACTCCACACAGAGAGTCGCCTGAGGCAGGAATTGAACCCGGGTCTCTGGCGCTGTGAGGCAGCAGAGCTAAGTACTGTACCACCGTGCCGCCCACCAAAGCTGGAATTGGACCCGAATCCCTAGTGCTGTGAGCCAAAGTGCCGCCTTACAATTTAAACTCAATGTAACTTGATTCATAGAATCCCAAAAGTGTGGAAACAGGCCATTTGGCCCAACAAGCCCACACTGACCCGTCAAAGTGTAACCCACCCAGAACCATGTGTGATTTTTTTTAAAACAAGTTTTTGGACACAGTTCTGCCCGTTGTATGAGATACAATTCCAAGAAGCACTGATCACCATCCATCTGATATACCAATATTTTATGTACATTATTTCCGTGCAAATGTTATCTTATTTTGTTGCAATTGCAACACTGCTTTCAAGTATCTCATGAAAAAACAAAGTGCAAGATCCAAAGATTTACAAAAAATAAAGAGCGTGTAGATTGTTTGTCAGTGTGGTTCGTACACTCTGTCTGGAGGGAGGCGCTTTAACAGACTGCTAGCTGCTGACTCTTTCTTGTCTTGGAAGAATCCGTACCTGGAGGAACAGCAGTGGGACAATCAGCCCCTTCAACCTGCAATCCAACTGAATATGATTATGACTAATCAAGCACTTCACTGCATTTTAAACACTCCATTCCCATAAGGCATCTAATGATTGGTAATCACAAATCTATCAGCCTCTCCCTTAAACATACACAGTAATGGAATGACCCTAGCCTCCTGCAGGTACTAAATTCTAAATGATTATAAACCGATGAACAAAACAAAATAAACGCTAATCTTGGACTGAAGTCCTACATATTTTAAAATTCTGCCTGGTTCTCATCTCCCCCAACCAGTAAACCGATATACCATGCCATCTCGGTTTCAGGTTTGTGTTATTGTATTTTCAATGGTATCGTCAAACATCTATCAAATCCCTCGATAAATCAGGCCCGATTTGCCCAGCGTCTTTCATTGGATAGTGCCCCAAGTCTGGAGATTCACGAAGTCTGGTGAATCTTCATGGCCCTCTCTACACGAGCATAGCATCGTTCCTGAGATATGGAGGCACAAACATGCACACAGTCCTGCAGGTACAGCCTGATTAGAGAGGTAAAAAAAATGACTGCAGATGCTGGAAACCAGATTCTGGATTAGTGGTGCTGGAAGAGCACAGCAGTTCAGGCAGCATCTAAGGAGCAGAGAAACCGACGTTTTGGGCAAAAGCCCTTCATCAGGATCCTGATCCTGATGAAGGGGTTTTGCCCGAAACGTCGATTTCGCTGCTCCTTGGAGGCTGCCTGAACTGCTGTGCTCTTCCAGCACCACTAATCCAGACTGCCTGATGAGAGCCAATGTGAAACAAGACTTCACTGCCCTGTACTCAAATCTTCTTGCAGCTAGTGCTAACATTCCAATTTTCTTCCCAAAAGCGTATTCAGGCATTAAGGAAGGCAACAGAGATTTCTGCAATAACAGTGCGACAGTAAACCTGGATGACTAAATTTACATATAGATTTGAAAAATAACAAGCTGGTGGTGTATTTCCGTGTGTGTGTGTGTGTGTGTGTGTGTGTGTGCACGCGCGTGTGCGTTTGTTGTATTCATTTGTTGGAGGTGGGAATCGCTGTCTAGGCATCACATTTATTGCCCATCCCTGTTATCCTTGAGAAGATGGTGAATGTGAAACAAGGGATCAAATGCACGGGTTGCAAAATGTCAGTCTTGATCTAAGGTTAGCAGCACCATGGCTCAGTGGTTAGCGCTGCTGCCTCACAGCGCCAAGGACCCACGATCAACTCCCACCTTGGGCGACTGTCTGTGTGGAGTTTGCACATTCTCCCTGTATCTGTGTGGGTTTGCTCCGGTTTCCTTCCACAGTCCAAAGATGCGCTGATCAGGTGAATTGGTCATGCTGAAGTATTACATGCATTTGTCAGGGGTATAAATAGGGAAATGGGTCTGGGTGGGTTACTCTTCAGAGGGTCGGTGTGGACTTGTTGGGCCGAAGGGCCTGTTTCCATACTGTAGGAAATCTCATCTCATCTACTTGACGACGTTTTAAAAGGAATATTTGTACAATGAAAGGGGAATGGCCAGTTCTCCCTGCTCACCTTAATCCTGGTTTGTTTGGGATCAAAACAGCTAGTCAGTCAGGTTTGAGACGACTGGTCCAAGTAACAACTACATGGAAGAAGTTTTCCCATGCTGAATCTCCCTGCCATTTTGCTCTCTCCTCTAAGAACCTGAGGTGTTTTTTTTTTGCCAAGGAAAAGTTCATAGGTATTGTGGCAAGTCTTTGGACCAGTATCAGTATATTGCAATCATCTTTTAGGTTTCCAGAAAGGTTAAGATATTTAACATTCTGTTGTCTTTTGTTTGTGTTTCATTCAGAAATATTTCAAATAAATTCTATTTCATTGAAAACTAAGTGGGTTGGGCCAGCTACATCACTCTTGGAATATCCACTCCACATTTGCTTAAAACAACTAGCAAAGTTAGAGAGAAGGCTACTTTTTTCAAATGCGTTCAGGGGGTCTAGTCTGATCGATAACAACATTGAAAGCCATTGCACATTATCTTTCGAGATGAGATAATGTGCAATGAGAAACAATGCATTAACGATTATGTTATGGTTGGGTCACTTGGGATAGTTACAACAATATGACAGCATTATTCATTAAGATGACGAGCCAAGTAGTCAACTAGAAACTAGGGTCCTAAATGAAGGGAGCATTAAAATTTAGAGCCATGAATTGGCAAGAATGGATTGTGGAATCATACTCAAGTGAACGATGGTGGATAGGGAATGGTTCATGCTTGAAGAAAGCACCCTATGAAATGCAACAATTACACGTTCTGATCTGGAAAATGTTTTAAACAAATGAAAGAAAGGTGGCTCAATTTGGTTTTCAAAAGAGATTACCGAGAACACAGTTTCAAATAGGAGAGATGTAAAATTGTCAGAACAAAGATAACAACAAGGATTGGGAGCATATTAGAAATTAGCAGAAAATAAACACTCAAAGGAAAAAATAGTGTCGGAGAGTAAAATTGTATTGAACATAGAAATTGACTGTATAAACATCTATAAATATATGAGAAGAAGTAGTTTGTAAATAGCGGTCCAAAGCTGTCAGAATTGAAGTGAAATTATACTGAGGAATAAAGAAATGTTATCAAACGTTTTTCTTCTGTCTTTATCAAACAAGAAGTAAGTGCCTTAGAAATGTTAGAGAACCAAGGGTGGAATGAGCAGGCAAAGGGAAAAAATCATTATTAGGAAGGAGTTGATGCTGGAGTAAGTAATGCCATTAATGTTGGACAAACACCGGGACCTGATCATCAACATTCCAGAGTGGGAAATGAAGTGATATTGAAACACTAGATGCATTGATGATCATCTTCCAACAATCTGCGGACTCTGCAGTATTCCCTGCAGCTTGCTACTCTCTTTTCTTTCACAAACACACAGAACCTTTGCATTTTTTAATGTTTCTTAAAATTTTACTTTCATAGTCCTGTTTCTCTGTTTTTATTCACAATGTCAGTGTTCCTGAAATATGTCCAATTCTCTGATCTCTACCTCTACAATTTGCTGCTTTGTCCACTTAAATTAATGAATTGAAGAGTGCTCCTTAATCCCTCTTTTCAAGATCAGGTGATTCCACTTTCTTGTTGAGGTCTGCATTTTGAACTGAGTCTTTATTCTCAGCGATGGCTTTGAAATACTGATTCCAAGTTGGTCACTGCTTATCCATGCAGAATCCCCTCAGACTCTTTTCATTGACCTCTCTCTCCTTGCCTTGAATTAACTTGAGAACATCATTTTGAGGAATTCTCTTGTTCTAAGAGAAACGTAGTTTGAAACTTCAGCATACTTTAATCAATCCGCCCAAGAGAACTGTTAACCATGTGATCTATTACTAATCTAGCTTTACTACATGTGCATATCGCTAAAATAACCTCTTTCAGGCTAGCAAACAGTCCCTAATGCAGTCCACAAACTCATTTTTTTTTCCAGGAATGCTTGCCAGTTAGTTCACTCTGTTGGGAGGATGATGAGTTTGTAACACATCTTCCTAAAACTTTTTGATTCTTAACTATCGTCTGTGCCCAGTCATCAATCCCCCCAGCGAGGCTCTCAAGGGACTGGATATATTACTGTTGTTCATATGTTCCACTTATTCTGGTTTCAAATATCCAAAATGTGAAACCACGTGCAAACGTCTTGCTGATTTTATTGCATATGCTAGAATGTGTCTCCTTTCCAGACGGAGACAAATTTAAGTACACGTTCTGAATACAAGTTAACACCTCCTCCAATTAAATATAATGAAACATGAAAAATCTGGGAGTAAGAGAGAAAAACAAGGGTAAATAGGAAGTGTCACAAGTGGAACAAAAAAAACAGACAGCAGACTGATTATAGACAAAAAGTGAGAGGTTGCAGTGTGAAAAGAGATCATCAGTCGAGCTTAAAGGAAGGCCGGATGCATAGAGTGAAATCAAAATGGCCAATTTCCTGAGAAAGTGAATATTAAAGCAATATTTGGAGGGACATTTGCAATGCCAAGACATACGAGGTTATGTGCCAAGTGACGGAAAAATGTGATCTTGTCAGTTTGATCATTGTTTATTTCTGTGTTGCCAATCTGTGTGACTTTATGACAAGACAGTACACAAATGCAGGACGTAGATACAAAAATGTTAGTGTTTTCCAACTAGAATTTGTACCACGAGCATCAGTCATTAACCTGCGATACAACCAATGGGATAGTGTCACTAATCAAACGATTTAACAGATAGTTCAATCACACACAATTAAACAAATCAAAACAATCTACTTGCACAAGCCTAATTGCACTGACATCGACAGTCCTACAGGGAAAAAAGGCTATTCAGCCCATAACCTCTCCAGCAGACAAAAGCCACTCACTTTTAATTGTTTGAAGTGATGTCAAAATCATAAGAGTTAGTTGAACATAGAGTACAGGTCAAAAAGTGAAAACCAAAATCATTAACAATGTGAACGCTGTGTTAAAAATAGAGGAAGGTGAATCATAATATAACAGTCATCCCTCACTACATAAAATAGAGAACAGTCCAGCAAAGGAACAGACCGTTCGGCCCTCCAAGTCTGTGCTTAATCATGATGCCATTCTGTACTAATCCCACCGGCCTGCACACAGTCCCTCTGTTCCATGCGTGTTTATGTGTCTGCCCAAATGCCTCTGAAATATTGCTTCTGCCATCTCCACTGCCAGCATATTCCAGACACCCACCATTCTTTGTGTAACATGTGTGCCTCGTAAATCTCAGTTAAGTATTGATTAGACCACACAACGAGAGTATTGTGTGCACTTCTGGCATCCACATTCCAGAATGGATGTGTCACCACTGGGAGAGGGTGCAGGCAGAGATTTACCAAGAAGTTACCGCGGGTCTGGAGAGAAAGTGATGGAGAAAGATGGGGCAGACTGAGTTTGTTTCAATTTGAGCAGAGGAGATTGAGGGTGGCGGTGGTGACATGATTGACATGTATAAAGTGATGAGGTGCACAGAGAGGGCAGACAGGAAGGAACATTCACCCTTAATGCGGGGATTGATGACTGGGGCGTAGATTGAAGGTAAGTACTAGAACGTTGAGGGAGAAAATACATTCCCCATTGATGAAGGGATTAATGACTGGGGGAATATATTTCAACCCTCCCCTAACTCTTCTCTCACGCATAAATAGCATCTTATCCAAATTACTATGAGTTCTTGGCGCATTAAATCTGATTTGCTAAGAGAAACAAAGTTAACATTATCGATTATAAGCATAGAAAGTGCTATAGAAACTCAGCCTGTCTGACAGTATCTGTGGAGCGCCAAACTGAGTTAACGTTACAGATGTTAAGTGCAGAACGTGCTGGAGATACTCCACACATCTGTCAGCATCTGTAAAGGGACCCAGAGAAAGAAAAATAGGCATTTTGAGTCCAGTGATAGTTCATCAGAGCTGAAGATATTTGTAAAAGAGTGGTATCGATACAGTAGACAGTTCCTAGTGATGGAGAGCAGACAGTGACGGAGCCGCTGCTATGATACAAAATAAGGTTTAAAAAAAGGAAAGGCAACCTAAAGGATTGCTGGTGATGAGCGGAGAGAGTGGTAAATGCGAGGTCAGGTGTCAAAGAGAAGGATGACTCGATGATAATTTTGCTAGGTGCCATCGATGCAAACTGGTAACAGTGTCAGATCAGCCACGATCCCATTGCATATTACAGCTTGCTTAACGGCCAAGCGGCCTATTTCTGCTCCTATTTATGATGAGCTCCTATTTATGATGGAAGGTGGTCACTCGGGGTCTTGGTTGAGAGTAACGAACACGGGGTAATATATCACTCCTGAGTGCTAGACGTGCCTCAGAAAAAGATGGAGTTGCCGTAACTCCAGATTGCTCAGAGCGCAATTGCTTAAAATATGCAAGCAATTGATAGTGGGCAATGTAGAAGGTTGTGGAAGTGGGATTGCTCGCTGAGCTGGAAGGTCCATTTTCAGACGTTTCGTCATTATACTAGGTAACATCTTCAGTCCTGTCCAAAGCTTCACCTGCAGGCTCGCTTTTATCCTTTTAGAATATTGCGTACAGTTCTGATCTCTCTGCTGCAGGAAGATGTTGTTAAACTTGAAAAGGTAGAAAAAAATGCAAGAATATTACCAGAACTGGAGGATTTGAGTAGTAAATTGAGGCTGGATAGTCGGGGGCTTCCCCTTCCCTCCCCCCGCCGGAGCGTCAAAAGCTGTGGAGATGAATGTACAAACTCCCCACACAAAATCACAAGGGGCATAGGTAAGGTGCATAGCCAAGTTCTTTTCCCCAGGGTAAACAAAACTAGAGGGCATAGCTTTCACACAAATTGTGGTGTGCAAATGGAACTAGCTGCTAGAGGGAGTGGTGGAGCTGGGTACAATTACAGTGAAAAGACTTTTGCATAGATCCGTTGATAGCAAAGACTGAGAGGGATGGATATTCTCAAATCTTCTCAAAACTTATTGAGAGGGATATAGGTCAAATCAGTTAAATGAGAATAGTTCGGTTTAGGAAACCTGGTTGGCATGGGTGAGATGGGCCGAAGGGCCTCCTTCAATGCTGTACAAATCTGTGACTTTACATGTGATTCTCCTGAGCTTTGTACGATTTCACTTTTTTTCACAGATGCGAATCATTGTCGACTCAGGGGAGAACCAAGTAAGGAATGATCAGAGATGGGATACAAAAATTGAATCACCTCGAGACTGGAAGCAATTAATCCCAGTTCAACTTACACAATGCTCCCATCCTCCTCCTATTCTCTTACAATTTGTCATTATAGGAACTCCGCAGCTTCTTGCTAGGACTAAAAAGGAAATTCTCACTGCCTCTTGGAGATTGCCCTTTCCTTGAATAATACAGCAAAATCGAAATACTTTTATCAGTTCCATATCAATTGATCTCGATTCAGTCTTCAATTAATGAATTCTCTGCAATGAAACGAAATTGTCTACACCATAAAAACATAAATTTATCAGTGCAAGAATAGCCCATGCACACTGCCTCTTGGAGATTGCCCTTTCCTTGAACAGCAAAATCGAAATACTTTTATCAGCTCCATATCAATTGAGCTCGATTCAGTCTTCAATTAATGAATTCTCTGCAATGAAACGAAATTGTCTACACCATAAAAACATAAATTTATCAGTGCAAGAATAGCCCATGCATCAAGACTTTCCAAGTTAATAACATATAAAGTGGGAAAGGGTCAGGCAACACAAGGTGTACGAGCCCATCGGGAGGGGTGGGGGGATGGAATGTGACACCAATATGATCGCATTTCCACACAGTTTGAGAGGGACAGGCTGAAATAAAGATGTAAGGGGATAACAATCGACTAAAAGTGACTCAAAGACATGAGAGAGGAGCTAGACAGAGTTGATTGGAAGGAGAGCCTAGAATCAGGTTGTCAAGTGAGGATAGTTTGAGAGCTCTGGGTCAGTGTTAGATGGAGTTTAGAAAATGAGAAAGTCATCTGATTAAAAGTTACAATATACTGAGGTCCAGATAGAGTCGACATGGAGAAGACATTCCCACGATACGGGGAGAAAGTGGGAGAATGGGATTCAGAAACCTATCAGCCATTATTGATTGGTGCAGCAGTTTTGATGGTCCGAATGGTCTGATTCTGCTTCTACATCTGATGGTCTCATAACTTACCCTACACTCATTAGTATGAAAGCCATTTCGCAATTTCAAACAAGTTATAATTGGAGCAGAAGGAACAAGTCAGGAGTATGATTTCCCACTTGATTGGATGAGTTCAGATCCAAAAACACTCGAGAATATCCACACCACCAAGAGTCAAAGCAGGCCTCTCCTGATTGGCACCACATTCCCAAACAACCACAGTAGCAGCAGTGCGTAAAATCTACAATTTGCAATGCAGATATTCACCAAAGATGCTCAGCGCCTTCCGATCTCAGAACTACGGCCATCTGGAAGGCCACATGCAGAAGATATATGCAAAAATGACTCCCTGAAGGTTCACCTATGAGCCACTTACCATACTGACTTGCAATTATATCTGCCATTCCTTCACTGTCACTGTGTCAAAATCTTAGAATTCTCTCCCTAAGCGCATTGTAGGTCAACAAATGAACTGCAGTCGTTGAAAAAAGCAGCTCGGCATCACATTCTCAAGGGAACAACAAGAGACTGAGGCAATAAACGCTAGGCCCGGCCAGCGACGCACTCGTCCCACAAGTGCATGATCTTGTAAAAAACGCTTTTTGTCTTGACTAAGTATTTTGTTTCAGTGTTTTCTGAGGAAAAGGATATGGAAAATATAGACTACAGGAAAATAGGTGGTGACATCTTGCAAAATGTCCATATTACAGAGAAGTAAGGGCAGAATGTATTGAAGCGCATAAAGGTGGATAAATACCCAGGACCTGATCAGTTGTACCCTAGAACTCTGTGGGAAGCTGGAGAAATCATTGTTGGGCCTCTTGCTGAGATATTTGTATCGTTGATAGTTACAGTGAGGTGCGGGAAGACTGGAGGTTGGCAAACGTGGTGCCACTGTTTAAGAAGGGTGATAAGGACAAGCCAGAGAACTATAGACAAGTGAGCATGAGTCAGTGGTGGGAAAGTTGTTGGAGGGAATCCTGAGGGACAGGATATGCATGCATTTGGAAAGGCAAGGAGTTATTAGGGATAGTCAACATGGCTTTGTGTGTGGAAAATCATGTCTCACAAACTTGACTGAGTTTTTTGAGGAAGTAACAAAGAAGATTGATGAGGGCAGAGCGGTAGATGAGATCAATGTGGACTTCAGTGTTGTATTTGACAAGATTCCCCATGGGAGCTTGGTTAGCAAGGTTTGATCTCACGGAATACAGGGAGAACTAGCCATTTGGATACAGAACTGGCTCAAAGCTGGAAGACAGAGGGTGGTAGTGGAGGGTTGTTATTCAGACTGGAGGCCTGTGACCAGTGTAGTGCCACAAGGATCGTTGCTGGGTCCTCTAATTTTTGTCATTTACATAAATGATTTGTATTCGAGCTTAAGAGGTACAGTTAGTAAGTTTGTAATGACACCAAAATTGGAGGTGTAATGGACAGCGAAGAGGGTTACCTCAGATTCCAACAGGATCTTGACCAGATGGGCCAATGGGCTGAGAAGTGGCAGATGGCCTTTAATTCAGATAATTGCGAGGTGCTGCATTTTGGGAAAGCGAATCTTATCAGGACTTACACACTTAATGGTAGTGTTCTAGGGAGTGCTGCTGAATAAAGAGACCTTGGAGTGTAGACAGAACTGGATCAAAGCTGGAAGACAGAGGGTGGTGGTGGAGGGTTGTTTTTCAGATTGGAGGCCTGTGACCAGTGTAGTGCCACAAGGATCGTTGCTGGGTCCTCTACTTTTTGTCATTTACATAAATGATTTGTATTCGAGCTTAAGAGGTACAGTTAGTAAGTTTGTAATGACACCAAAATTGGAGGTGTAATGGACAGCGAAGAGGGTTACCTCAGATTCCAACAGGATCTTGACCAGATGGGCCAATGGGCTGAGAAGTGGCAGATGGCCTTTAATTCAGATAATTGCGAGGTGCTGCATTTTGGGAAAGCGAATCTTATCAGGACTTACACACTTAATGGTAGTGTTCTAGGGAGTGCTGCTGAATAAAGAGACCTTGGAGTGTAGTTTAATAGCTCTTTAAAAGTGGAGTGGCAGGTAGAAAGGATAGTGAAGAAGGCGTTGGCTATGCTTTCTTTTTTTGGTCAGAGTATTGAGTACAGGAGTTGGGAGGTCATGTTGTGGCTGTACATGACTTTGGTTAGGCCACTGTTGGAATATTTCGTAAAATTATGATCTCCTTCCTATCGGACAGATGTTGTGAAACTTGAAAGGCTACCGAAAAGATTTACAAGGATGTTGCCAGGGTTGGAGAATTTGAGCTATAGAGAGAGGCTGAACAGGCTGGGGCTGTTTTCCCTGGAGCGCTGGAGGCTGAGGGGTGACCTTATAGAGGTTTACAAAATCATGAGGGGCATGGATAGGATGAATAGACAAAGGTTTTTTCCTGGGGTTAGGGAGTTCAGAACTGGAGGGCATAGGTTTAGGGTGAGAGGGGAAATTTTAAAAGAGACCTAAGGGACAACATTTTCACGCAGAGGGTGATACGTGTATGGAATGAGCTGCCAGAGGATGTGGTGGAGGCTGGTACATTGCATCATTTAAAAGGCATTTGGATGGGTATATGAATAGGAAGGGTTTGGAGGGATAGGGGCCGGGTGTTGGTAGGTCGGACTGGATTGGGTTGGGATATCTGGTCGGCATGGATGGATTGGACTGAAGGATCTGTTCCATGCTGTACATCTCTCTGACTCAATGACTCTATAATCTATGCACCCAAGTATAAACCTGTCACTATATCAAGGACAAAATCAAATTACTGCCGATGCTGGAATCTGAAACCAAAAGAGAAAATGCTGAAAAATCTCAGCAGGTCTGGCAGCATCTGTAAGGAGAGAAGAGAGTTGACGTTTCGAGTCTAACTGACCCTTTGTCAAAGCTTAAAAAAATTGGGAGAAATGGGGAGGTATTTACACTAGGCTGAGAGAAGGTGAGTCATGGCTCCAGAAGCAAAGGTAGCAATAAAGAGGTGATAATGACAGTGCATAGAGAGATTATAGGGAGATTATGAGCTGTGAATGACCAAGGCTGAAGCCAGTGCTATGTGAAAAAATATGTGCGGGATGGGGGTGGAGTGAAGCAGAGGCAAAATGGAAAACATGAGAGAAGGTTAGCAAAGGGGGAAGAGGAGCGGGAAAAAGTGATGAGAGGGTGGGGAGCAAGAGAAAGAGAGAGACAATCAAGAAATAAGGGATACAGAACAGTGAAAAATATAATAAAAAGATAAAGAAAATAAATGAAGTAAAATTACTGAGCAGAATGAAAACGGAGGGGTCGAGATGGTATAATCATCTGAAGTTGTTGAATTCAATGTTGAGACTGGCAGGCTGTAACGTGCCTAGTCAGAAAATGAGATGCTGTTCCTCCACTTTGCGTTGAGCTTCACTGGAACATTGCAGCAGGCAATGTGGGCAATGAGAGCCATGTGGGCATGGGAGCTGGATTGTGTGTTGAAGTGGCAAGCCACAGGAAGGTCCTGGACCTGGTTGTGTACAGACCGAAGGTGCTCAGCAAAGCGAGCACCCAGTCAGCGTTTTGTCACCCCGATATAGAGGAGACCACATTGGGAGCAACGAATGCAATAGACCGAATTGAAAGAGGTACAAGTGCGCTGCTTAATCTGAAATGAGTGGCTGGGGCTTTGGATGGTGAGCATGGACATTATTAAGGACATTGGCCTTATGCATTTTGCAAGATTCCACCAAATCACCAATGCTTGGATTGTCGGTGAAAAGTAAGAGCTTTCACTTCACAAATAGAAAAAAAGCAAAGACCTAAATTTTGAGCACGTCTTGTAAAACACTCTTAGGCACTAAAATATCACAATGAGATTAGAAGATGACCAAAGCACAGAAGAGGACAATCTGGATGCAGGAGATTATTGAAATCTGCCAGCCAAAGTGGAAGCCAAAGCTGTGAAACTAAACAAGCAGGCAGATAAAAAAAATAACTATATTGCACACTGCTGTAACCTGTCAGCTATTGCCTTGACTCACTGGTGGGGAAGGCACAAACTTTACTGCTAGAGATATGCTTCTCAATTTGTCGACTGATATTGGAGGGGGATTTTGGAGGACAAATTGGTCTTTATTCTGTGCTCCTTACCAAGACCGGGTGGGAAAGGCCTCTATACAATGTCTCTAAGCCACTCGATCTCACTTCCAATAAATTACAGGATATTAATGCATTCCACATTACGATGATGATGTGCAACAGTGACAAAAGTGTTAGTCACATTCCCTGAAGCCTACACATCTGAACGTACAATCAATCAAGGATGGAAAACTTCAAGGAGCGTCCTCCATCTTCCTGTATTCTCATGATTGTGAGAGATTCTTATCTCATAATGGCACGCTCCCATTATTCATCCTTCCTGCTATAAATCCTCCCTGTTATCAGCACAATGGATCAATGGTTAGCACTGCTGCCTCATAGGGCTAGGGACCCAGGTTTGAATCTACCCTTTGGAGACTGTCTGCGTGGAGTTTACATATTCTGCCAGTGTCTGTGTGGGTTTCCATCTGCTGCTCTAGTTTTCTTCTACAGATATGTAGGTTAGCTGGATTGGCTGTGCTCAATTACCTTTCAGTATGCAAGTAATATGGGTTAGCAATGGTAAGTCTGTAGCTGCGAGGCCAGGGTGGCATGCTCTTTGGAGGGTCGGTGCAGTTTTTATAGGCTGAATAGACTCTTTCTGCACTGCAGTGATTCTACAAATTGCTGTCTGGGATATTTCAGTTATAAGATAATTCAAGACTTACGTCTGCCAGCAGGATAGAGCTTTCACTCTACTGTCTGAAGCCATTTGTATAAAGGAATTCAGCTAAATTCATTAATACTAATTGCATTTATAATTTCAGTATACTTGCATGTATAATATCTCATGGCAATAAATAAGAGACAAAAATATGAAGATGCTGGAATCCAAGGTAGGCGAGTAGGAGAAGATCACAGCAAGCCAGGAAGCATCAGGAGATGGGTATAAGGGGAGCTGCAGATAAAAGGGAGGTGGTGGGGGGATAGGGAAGTAGGGATAGGTGAACACACTTCGAGGGCATAATTTGGTTGGCATTTGGGAACAATGAATCCACTTGGTAGCTTAAATGAAGGATCTGTAAAAGAAATGGAGGGGATGGGAAGGGCTGGGAAGGGATTTGGGTGTTGGGAAGGGAGGTTACATTAAATTGAGACCGAAATGTTGAGTACTCCGGGCTGTAAGCTGCCCAGGCGAAGAGGAGGCATTGTTTCTTGTATTTGCCGTATGATTTGCTGTGGCAATGGAAAAGGCCAACGATGGAAAGGGAGTGGGAATGGCAATTAAAATGGGCTGTCACTGGGAGGACACATCATCCCGTGCGGGCCTGGCTGATATCCTTGTCAAAAGTGCCTTTTCCCTCTCTGTTATCTTGACACCCATCCAGCACACATCCTCCATTTCCCCTCCGTCCTCCTCTCTGAATACAATGAATGTCGGAACCTCTTGTCCTCCCCTAACATCCCACCAGTCTCTACATCCAAATTATCATTCCTGAACACTTCTGACTCTTCAACTGGACACTACCACCAAGAAAATCTTGCCCTCCCCACCCCTATCTGCTTTGCACAAGGACCGTTCCCTCTGATAATCCGTTGTTCACGCCAGTGTCCCCACCAACCAACTGAGCCCCGAAATATCTTTACCTGTAACTATAAAATATGCAAAACCTGCCGGCACACCACCCACCTCATCTCCAACCTGGGCTCCAAACAGTCCTTTCAGGTGACACGGAGGTTCGCCTGCCTCTCCTCCGACCTAGTTAACTGTTTTCAGTGCTCTTGATGTGGTTATTTCTACATCAGGGAGACCAACTGTAAACTCTGGGCTGTTGTATGTTGCAACGGGATATTGACAGGTTGTGGAACCGGGGTCAGAAGTGGCAGATGGGATTCAGCTGGCAAAAAATGTGAAGTGAATCATTTCGGATGGTCGAATTTGAATACAGTTAATGTCAGGATTCGTGGCAGTGTGGAGGAATAAAGGGAACTTGTGGTCCGTGTCTATAGATTACTCAAAGTTGCCACTGGGTTTGTTAAGAGTTGTTAAGAAAGCGTGAGGCGTGTTGTCTTTCGTTAACAGTGGTATTGAGTTTAAGAGCCATGAGGTTATGTTGCCACTCTATAGACACTTAGTCAGATCACACTTGGAATATTGTGTTCAGTTCTGGTTGTTTCATTATAGGAAGGATGTGGAAGCGTTAGAGAGGGTGCAGAGCAGATTTACTAGGATGCTGCCTGGACTGGATGGAATATCTTATGAAGAAAGTTTTAGCGTGATAAGACTTTTCTCACTGGAGTGAAGAAGGGTGAGAAGTGTCTTGATAGAGGAGTATAAGATAATGAGAGGCAAAGATAGATTAGATAGTCAGAGACTTTTTTCCCAGATCGGAAATGGCTACTACAAGGGGAAATAATTTTACGGTGATTGGAGGAAGATTTATAAGACCCTACACCGGTAGTGAGGACGGCTGAGAAGATCATCGGTGTCTCTATCCCCTCCAGTAGAGATATTTCCACCACACGCTGCACCTGAACGGCTATGAGCATTGTGGAAGTCCCCAGACACTGCTCATTCAAACTCTTTTCCCTCCTCCATCTGGCAGAATGTACGAGAGCATTCGATCTCTCAAAGCAATAGTTTCTACCCCCAAAACATCAGGCTCCTTAACACTGTATAATCACTCTTCATTTCACCTGCAATTCTTTGCACGACTTTTCGAATTACTGCCCAAACAATGTCTATCAATTATCCTTCTTTTATTACACCGTAAATTTCGTGTTTTACCATTCTTATGCACTTCAGATGACCCTTTGTATGATCGTGTAGATTGTGTTGTCCATATATCACTTTGTTCCCGAAAGAACCCTATCTCGATTATTATTGTATCAGTTGTAAATGGTAGGAATGACAAATATAATCTACTCTACTCTACTACTTTACAGTTAGAGTAAGACAAAAAGGTCGGCACAACATCAAGGACTGAAGGGCCTGTACTATGCTGCACTGTTCGATGTCCTATGTTTCACTAAACATCTTAGCTTGTCCCACAGGGGCCAACTTGACTTCCCAGTCACTGTCTATTTTAAATGCCCTTCCCATTCGCTTTCCAAAGTGGTCATCCTCGGCATCCTCCTTTGCCAGGCCGAAAATTGGAGGAACAACAGATACTTTTCCATCTGGACTGTCTGAAGTCCGAAGAACACTACATTAAGATCACCAATTTCAAATAACCTCACTTCCTATCACACAACTTCGTTCTCAGCTCCTCCTCCTGCACCTTTCATTCCTCTCATTCCCCCTTCTTTTCCTGCTACCAACTGGATTAATTCCTCTCATCGACCTACCAGATTGTAACCTCTGCCTGTCTTCATGTATCCCGACTTCAACACCCTAACCCCTTTATCTGCAGCTACCCATACAGTCACTCCAATCCAAAAGAAGGGTTGCACCCTGAACATTGACGTCTCAGCCTCCTGATGCTGCCTGACTTGTTGTGTCCTTTCAGCTGCCGACTTGTCTGCCATGGCAATTACCTCAATAGTCTTTGATTATGGTGCAATCCCACCTTATGCTTTCTATCCACAACAAACAATAAACTTTATTTTGGATTGCTAAAATTTTGACATCCGATTTCCCCGAATGGAAATGTGAGACATAGAGTTCTATAGCATGGAAACAGGCCCTTTGGCCCAAACTACTCCATGCGACCAAAATGTCCTTCCACGCTTACCCCATTTCCTGGCACTTGGCTCATATCCTTCTAAAATGTTCCTATCCATGTATTTGTCCAAATTTCTTTGAAATATTGTTAATGTACTCGCCTCAGCCACTTCCACTGGCAGCTCAATCCATATGCATACCACCCTCTGTGTAAAGCAATGCCAATAAGGTTACCTTTTATTCTTTCCCCACTAACAGTAAACTGATGCACCCGAATCCTTTATTCACCAACCCTAGGAAAGTGACTGAATGGTTTCTTCCTATCCATGCCTCGCATGACCTTATCTACCTCGACAAGGTCCACCCTCGGTTTCTTATGCTCCAAGGAAGAAGTTATGCTGGTCTAACCTCTCCCTATAACGTTGACCATTGTGTCCAGACTTCATTCTTGCAAACTTCTTCTGCACTCTTTCCAATTGAATAACATCATTCCTGTAACAAGGTGACCAAAACTGAACAAAATACATCAAGTGTGGCCCAACCAATGTACTGTATATACGCAAGTTAAATTCCCAACTTATATATTCAATGCCCTGACTGATGATGTGTGCCAAAGGCCTTCTTCACGGCCCTCTCTACCTGTACCTCCACTTTCAGAAAACTCTGAACTTGAACTCCAAGATCACTCTGTTCCATTAAACTCCTAAAGGCCGAATCATTCACCATTAAACTGCTACATTAAGTTGACTTTCCAAAGTGCAAGGCCTCACACTTATCTATATTAAACTCCATTTGCCATTTCTCGGCTCCCTTCCCCAGCTGATCAATATGCGATTTCTGATAACCTTCTTCACTGTCCACAATAACGTGTCATTTTCGTGTGATTTTCGTGTCATCAGCAAACTGACTAAACATCCCTTGTACATTCACATCCATATCTATGGTATAGATAACAAACAGCAATGGGCCCAGCACCGACCCCTAAGGCACTCCACTTGCCAGAGACCTCCAGTCCGACAAGCACATTTCCCTTAGTACAATTCCCTTCCTACCTTCAAGTCAATTTTGTGCCCAATTTGCCAAGTCGCCCTGGATTCGGTCGAATCTAACTTTCCAGAGCAGCCTACCATATGGAACCCTATTAAAGGGTTTATTGAAATCCATATAATCTACATCTACTGCCATGCTCCAGGCAACCTTCTTGGACACTTTATCAAAAACTCTAAGAAATTTGTGAGACATGATCTCCCACTCACAAAGCCATGCTGACTACTCATAGTCAAACTCTGTCTTTCTAAATGCATGTATATCTTATCTCAGAATCTCCTCAAGTAACAGACACACCACAGATGTTAAGCTTACTAGTCTATAGTTTCCAGGCTTTTCTTTGCAGCCTTTCTTGAACAACGGCACGACATTCGGCGCCCTTCATTGTTCTGAGACCTCATCTGCGGCTAACGATGATGCAGAAGTGTCAGCAAGGGAGCCCACAATTTCATCCTTAACCTCTTACAGTGTTCTTGCATATATCAGATCAGAGCAGAATATTTTTCCGCCTTTATACATTGTAGTACTGTACATCCAACACGTCAACTGTGACATGGACTGTCCCCAAGATGTCACCAGTACCTTCACCTAGTTCCCAAGACTTCATGTCTTTCTACATTGCAAAGAAAATGGAGACATTTTAATTGAAAACTTTGCTCATCACCTCCGGTTTTACACATATATACCCACTTAGGTCCTTGAGGGGCCCTATTCTCTCTAGTTTTTCTTTTTATCCTTTAATATATTTGAAGTACCTCTTTGGATTCACCCTAACATTCTCAACCAAAGCTATCACATGTCCGCTTTTGGCCCTCCTGATTTCCTTCTTCAGTAAACTCTTGGATTCCCTGTATGCATTCACATATTCGCTCGATCCCCGCTGCATTTACCTGAGACATGCCTCCTCGTTATTTCTTGTCACAGCCTCAATGTCTCTTGTAATCCAGGGTAACCGATTCCTGCCAACCTTGTCGTTCACCCTCACAGGAACACATAGACTTTTAACTCTATTTATCTCACTTTTAAACACGTCCCACTTGCCAGAGGTCCATTTGCCTGCAAACAAAATTCTCCAACCTTCTGTCACTGTTTCTTACCAAGATTCCCAAGAGACATTTTCTGGCTGTGTTCAGCAATCAATTTTCTTTGGAAATCTTATGCCCGTCTTATGTGAAAAAAAAACACAGCCATTTCATTTTTAATTTTATCCATGGGCAGCATCAACAGAGTCAAAATTCCAGTGCGGCAGGTTGGGATTAGTGTCGGTAGTTTATATACTTTGGCGGGACAGACGGGATGAGCTGAAGAGCTGTTGCTGCAATGTAAGAGTGGATGATTATGTGATTCTATGATGTCCCAGCATACAGTCCCGACGACCGGGAGCTGCTGCCTTGTCTTGTTGTATACTCAATAATGCACCTATTTGTGAACCACTGTCATTGGAAGTTTGAAATTTCAGGGACAAGAAAGAAATCTACACAAAAATAACCTTCAAGGAAGTTGTGATTGCTTGAATTCGTTACTGAGGATAATGAAACGCTGTCTGCACTGCTGGCTATGATTTCTTTTTTGGACATCTACAGTAAGGGAAGGTGATTGCTTAGTGATATTCTGGGTGGACTATTAAACTAAAGACCACAGGAATATATGTGGGAATCAGTTTCGAATCCCATAACTGCAAATGTTGAAATTTCAATTCAATACAAATCTCTAATTTGAGTCTAATGACGACGATGAATCAATTGTTGGAAAAATCCATCTGGGTTACTCATACCATTTAGGAAAGGGAGCTGCCACCCTTATCTGGTCTGTCCTAAGTGTCTATCAAGTCACTGAATTGCTTATATAGTGTCCACAGGCCTCATTTGGATGCAGCTCCAACAATTTGGGCGGCACGGTGGCACAGTGGTTAGCACTGCTGCCTCACAGCGCCTGAGACCCGGGTTCAATTCCGCCTCAGACGACTGACTGTGCGGAGTTTGCACATTCTCCCCGTGTCTGCGTGGGTTTCCTCCGGGTGCTCCGGTTTCCTCCCACAGTCCAAAGAAGTGCAGGTCAGGTGAATTGGCCATGCTAAATTGCCCATAGTGTTAGGTAAGGGGTAAATGTAGGGGTATGGGTGGGTTGCGCTTCGGCGGGGCAGTGTGGACATGTTGGGCTGAAGGGCATGTTTTCACACTGTAATGTAATCTAATCTCATACTTGAGAAGCTTGATACCATTCAGAGGCAATTGATTGGCATCACACCCTCAAACATCCTTTCCATCCATTACTGGTGGTTAGTAGCATCAGGGTGTACTATCTACAAGATGCACTGCAGAAATTCACCAAGCCTTTTTGGGCAGTACCTTCAAAGCACATGTCCATTTTCGTCTAGATGGACAAGCGAACAGCATCCATTGCGATTTTCATTCTGAGCCAATCACCATCTGACTTGGAAATATATCACTGTTCCTTCAGTGACACTGGGTCAAATCCTTGGAATTTCCTCCGTAATGACATTGTGTGTCTACCTACCGCACATGGACTGCAACAGTTCAAGAAGGCAACTCGCTGCCACCTTCGCAAGAGGGGAAACTCGGAAAGGAGGCAATCAATGCTGGGCCCAGCCAGCAGCACCTACATCCCCTGAGAAAAGTAAAAACAAGGTGAAACGAGTTAACGTCTGCATCTATATTGACTTTGTTCTCCGTATTGATTTGCAATAAGACGAAACACGTACACAATTTGTTGTGCACTAAATTGAATCCTCCTGAAATGTCTCTGGTTTCACGAAGACGTGTGTAGATGCAGAGAAAGGTTGTGGAAAATATCCAGAATAACAAAATAAAAAACTTGTGCAGCGGTTATCACATAGTTGAAACGACAACAGCACAGCAAAAGGATAAATATCGATGTGCATTTTAGATACGGTCACAAGGAGGAAACTTTCCTGCTTAATTAAGGGATCAATGACCAAGGGTGGGGCACAGATTGTAAGGGATAAGAGGTTTACCGGGAGATGTCAGGGCAAACGCTTTCACCCAGAGTGTGATCGGCCATTTGGAACTCACAGCCTATTCTTATAGTCTGGCGGTCTAACCCCGTACAGATTGTCAACCTTAACTGTACAATCACCTCAGGGGTTAGTGTGGGGAAGTCGATAAGGAGATGCATCTTGATAGAAACAGTTTAGATTAAATATAAACAAGTCAGACAACCAATTACAATTTTACAGATGACCAATTCAACTAAAGGCATTGTAGTGAGTGACACACAATCTGAATTGATGATTTGATGGAGTGATGCAAATAGTTTGGCGCTGTCCAGCAGTATGAACAGGACAATGTTGGTCTGCTGTCCACTCTGCATGTAAACGATTTGAAAGCTTCTACAATACAGCTCGGTAGCTCGTACCAAAGAAACCAAAGGGCTTGTGGAAGTCAATGGTTATTTGCACAATTTTAGAATCATTCATTTTACAGGAGAGAAAGAAGCAAGCTCACTTTGCATTATGTGCAATCTCACATCCAGGACTCTGAATGATACTGAGGACAAATGTTGCTCCACATTTAATACTGTGCTACACATTTCAGGCAAAGTTCCAAGACATTTTCTAAGGGCATGTGCTTGGCAGAAACTGGTTGGCATCCATAAGAAATCACCATCCAATCGTTGGACTCCTCGATGTTCACAGCATGGACAGAGGCCATTTGGTCCATCCTGTTCTGTGCTGGCCAACCAATAAATATTTACAGATATCCTGTTTAACAGCTCTTGATTCACAACTCAAGTCAGAATCTAAAAACAGTCCTAGAATGCACCCTGTGCCTCCTGCCTCTCACCCTATTATGGATGCCATGGTTCACTTTCCCATGGGTTCCGTGGACTTTATTTTTCCCTTCAGTATATCATGAGATGCCTTATCAAAAGTCTCACTGATGTCCATATATCAACTCCATAATTCCCATCAATATTCCTGGTTACCACATCAAGAAATCCAAACGAATTTGACAGACACGATCATTCAGTCGGTGGCAGGAGATGAGTTGGAGAATATTGTTGACCAAGAACAAGCATGTCGAGTTATTACAAATCATCTGAGATGCATCCAGATGTGAAAAGCTGGATTTTGTAAATAAACTCAGTTTGGATTTAAAGTGAGAGATTCTATATAATGTCTGAGCGGGAAAAAACAATCCATCAGATTGTAGAATTGTACAGTACAGAAGAGGCCCTTTAGCCAATTGAGACTGTACTGCTAAAGCTTCTCTGTGTCCACAAGAGTCCAAGCACTTTATAAAACCATAAGAAATAGGAAAGGAAGTAGGCTATTTGGCCCAACCAATTTGATCTGTCTTGTCCAAGTTGTTTTTTGAAGTTGGGATGTTTCCCGCCTCAACTACCCTTCTAGACAATGCATTCCACACACTCTTCACCCTCTGGGTGAAGCAATCCAACAATCCCCCTCTAACCCTCATGCGTGTCACTTACAAATTGTGAAATTTGATCTTAAATTCAATCAAACAGTATGCTTTCTTAAATTCCTTATTAATCTGATGTACCATCTTCTGAGATCTGTGGATAATCACCAATATCCCTCTATTACGCTGAACTTCCTAATGTCCTTGATACATTGATTGAAAGGGATCCATTTTGTATCCCATTATCCTATTCCTTCTTCCAAAGTGCACCATCTCCCATTTATCGGAGTTGAAATCCATCTGTCCATCTGACAATGTTCAGTCTGTTAAAAGCTCAGGGACTTCTTTTGACATAAATGCAGGATCTGCCTATCTTACCAATTTATCTATATCTAAATATAACGCAACACCTCCGTCTTCATTGCAAACTACCCTACCAATTGTTGTGGCATCCACAAAACCGATTTATTTTTCCCCACACCTTCTCAATGAAATTGTTTATGAATATTGCAAAAGTAAGGGAGCCCACACTGAAAACTGTGGTACCCCACTGTACAATAATCTCTAGCTACATAGCCTTCTACCACACCACCATCACATCCCCCAACCTCTGACACGAGGCCAATTTTGGATCCAACTTGCAAATGCACCCTGAATCTCATTTGTTTTTACTTTCTTTCTCAGTCATGAATGTAGGCGGAAGAGTTTTGTGTTTATTGTGGCAATTGTTCTTCCTGTTGGATAAATGTGTGGTATACTGGGTCAGAGGATGGTTATCTATGATTATAAATGAAACTTGATCAATTGGGCCAATGGGCCGAGAAGTGGCAAATGGAGTTTAATTTTGTGAAACATGAGGTTTTGCGTTTCAGGAAAGCAAACACAGTTAATGGTAGGGACCTGGTGCGTGATGTCGAAAAGAGAAACCTTAGGGTAACAAGTACAAAGTTCCTTAACAGTTGCGTGATAGATAGACAGGGTGGCGAAGAAGGTATCTAGCCCGCTTGACTTCACTGCTCAAATCATTGAGTACAGTAATTGGGACGTCAAATTGTGGTTGTAGAGGTTGATGGTGAGGCCACTTTTAGAATACTGCATTCAATTCGGGTCACTCCGCCATAGGAAGAATATCATTACATTGGAAAGGGTAAAGAAAAGGGCAAAAGGGACGGTTTCCGTGCTCTGTTAATCTATGACTCTATGATATGAGGAGAGAAGTACATTCGACTGAAAAACAATTCCATCACTTTCAATGTGACCGTTGTGATCCTATTTCCAGGCATTTTGGTTGTGGTTCATCCACTGCAACCATAAGTTGGCTTGCAGTACTCATGTGCCTTCATTGTAAAAGTACACTCATGTTGAGTTGGAAAAAAAGAGCAGTTTTCACAGCACAGGTTGAAAACCCAGTAAGGCCTTTTCTCTTATCAGCAAAATGAAAAATATATCTCAATACGTGTTATTGGCACCTGGAAATATAACTGCTGCCTTTTCCTTCAATCTCTGCCACACTGAGGAACTGCGGCAGACCTGCTTGTTTGTGTTATTGCTACAATGTTGTGCCATGCGTTCCTCATTTGACACTGTGAATGACAAACAGAAAAAATAGGAGCAGCAGTAGGAAAATGTCCTACTGGCCTGCGATTCCCCCGTCACCCGCTTCGGCTTCGAAGAACTCTATCCAATTCCTTCTTGAACAACATTCAACATTCTGGCCCCGACAATTTTCTATGACAAAGAAATTCACAGGCTCCCTATTCACTTAGAAGATATTTGAACTTATCTCACTTCCACCCATCTGCTTTAGATTGCAATCCTTTGATCCTGGATTTTCTACTCAACCCCCAACCTTGCCCTCAAACCCCAGTCCCACCCTGGTCATCAGGAACATCCTTCCTTTGTTTATCCCTGTCTTCTCCGGTTAACATTTCATAGGTTTCTCTGAGATATTCCCTTTTTTTTAGTATTGTCGTGAATATAATTATTATCCATCCAGTGTCCCTTCATTCATCAGACCTGCCAAGCCAGGAAACAAGCAGGGAAACCTTCCCTGCACTCCCTCCGCAGCTAGAAAATCTTTTCTCCACTAAGAAGAAACATAACAGCATAAAGCATTGCACACAGTAAACAAAAATATATCCCCAAATATAAAGCAAAGAACTGTGGACGTTGAAATTCTGAAACAAAAGCATAAATTACACGAGACTCTCAGCAGGTGGGTGGGAGGGGGGGGGGGTGGTGGAGAAAGAGAGCGAGAGAACGAGAGAAAAAGCTTATCGTTACAGAATATAAACAAAACGTCATGTGGAAGCTCAATAGCTCTGGCATTAGTTTGGAGACAGACATTAAAAATAAGTTAACATTGCATGTAATAACTAACATTTCTTCCTGTCTACTCTATCTGTGCCTTTCATACTTTTATTCATCTCATTTATGTCCCTCAATTTCTTCTGCTGAAATAAAAACAATCTGAGTCTGTCTAACCTGTCTTGGTAGATGAGCTTTCCAGCTCCAAGACAACATCCTGTTAAATGTCTCTCTGCAGTAGAGTCACTGGAAACAAAACATTAACTCTGTTACTCTCTCTCTCTCTACCCCATTGCAGATGTCGTCATACCTGCTGGGTTTCTCCAACACTTTCTGTGTTTGTATCAGATGCATGCTATCCGCACAATTTCATTTTTTAGAAGAGCACTCTAATCCTCTTGCAGGCGTATGTGCAAACTATGACATTATTTAATTTAATCAATGAAACAGAATACATGAGGGAACAGGAAATTTCATCCCAAGTTCTACAACACCACGAAAGTAAAGTAGATGTGATCTAAATGGACTTCAGTAAGGCGTTCGACAAGGTTCCCCATGGGAGACTGATTAGCAAGGCTAGATCTAACGGAATACAGGGAGAACTAGCCATTTGGATACAGAACTGGCTCAAAGGTAGAAGACAGAGGGTGGTGGTGGAGGGTTGTTTTTCAGCCTGGAGGCCTGTGACCAGTGGAGTGCCACAAGGATCGGTGCTGTGCCCTCTACTTTTTGTCATTTAATAATGATTTGGATGCGAGCATAAGAGGTACAGTTAGTAAGTTTGCAGATGACACCAAAATTGGAGATGTAGTGGATAGCGAAAAGGGTTACCTCAGATTACAACAGGATCTTGACCAGATGGGCCAATGGGCTGAGAAGTAGCAGATGGAGTTTAATTCAGATAAATGCGAGGTGCCGCATTTTGGGAAAGCAAATCTTAGCAGACATATACACTTAATGGTAAGGTCCGGGGGAGTGTTGCTGAACAAAGAGACCTTAGAGTGCAGGTTCATAGGTCCTTGAAAGTGGAGTCGCAGGTAGAAAAGATAGTGAAGAAGGAGTTTGGTATGCTTTCCTTTATTGATCAGAGCATTGAGTACAGGAGTTCGGAGGTCATGTTGCAGCTGTACAGGACATTGGTTAGGCCACTGTTGGAATATTGCATGCTATTCTAGTGTCCTTCCAATGTGAAAGATGTTGTGAAACTTGAAAGGGTTCAGAAAATATTTACAAGGATGTTGCCAGGGTTGGAGCATCTGAGCTACAGGGAGAGGCTGAAGAGGCTGGGGCTGTTTTCCCTGGAGTGTCGGAGGCTGAGGGGTGACCTTATAGAGGTTTACAAAATTATGAGGGACATGGATAGGATAAATAGACGAAGTCTTTTCCC
>NC_057759.1:3807393-3823057 GCF_004010195.1 Chiloscyllium plagiosum
GCTTCCAAATAAACCAGTTGGCCTACAACCTCTTCTTGTGTGATTTTTATCTTGGTCCATGACAATTCAACGCTGGAACCTTCAAATCATGAATACCACAAAGAGTATTTTAATATGTGGCAAAACTGCATTCTCACGCATGCAAAGTTTAGCATATTTTTAATCACATTATAAAACTTCATTTTTGAGTAAGGGAAATTATGCATAACTTTTTTGAGGCCTTGATAGGAATGGAGTCATAAATATATACAGCACGGAATCAAGTCCTTCAATCCAACTTGCCCATGCCAGTCAAATTTAAGCTTAACTAGTCCTATTTCCCTGCACTTGGCCCTTAAAAACTTTCATATCCATGTCCCTGTCCAAATTCCTTTTAAATTGCACCCACCTCTCACACTTCCTTATATGCACCAGCCTCTGAGTGAATGTCGCCTCTTAGGTCACTTTTAAACTTTTTACCTCTCACCAAAATATGTCCTCTGTAGTTTTGGACTTTCCTATTCTGGGGCCATGACCTTCGGTATTCGTGATCTGGTAAACTTCAATTAGGTACCCTCCCCCCGCCCCGCCCCATCCTCCGAAGTCCAAAGGAAACTAAGTCCCAGTCGATCCAGCCTCTCATTTTAACTCAAACCCTCCAATTTCAGTAACATCCAAGTGAAGCTTTAGAGCATAATAACATCCTTCCTACATCAGGGAAACTAGAACTATACACTGTACTCCAAAACTTACTGCTTCCTGACAACTTCTGAGGCACGGCCCTCATTTATCTTCTTGGTCACCTCTTAAAAAAACACACAAAAAAATTCATGACTCTCAGGTTCCGACGCACAAAAGCACACTGTCTATTCCTCATCATTCCGTGCCTCTCTAAATACATGTAAGTCCTATCTCTCAGAAGTCCCTCCGACAACTTAGATGCCACTTGAGTTCACACTCACTGGAATATAGTTCCCAGGCTTTTCCCTTCCTCAGTAATGGCATAGTCGTCCTTTGTAAGGCCTTTGATAAGGTTCCGCATGATCGACTGCTTATTAAGTTAAAAGTTAAGATTAGATTCCCTACAGTGTGTAAACAGGCCCTCCGGCCCAACAGGTCAACACTGACCCTCCGAAGAGGAGCCCACCCAATCCCATTTCCCTCTGACTAACGCACCTAGCACTATTGGCAATGTAGCATGGCCAATTCAGCTGACTTGAATACCTTTGGACTGTGGGAGGAAACTGGAGTACCCGGAGGAAACCAACGCAGGTAAGAATGTGCAAACTCCACACAGACAGTCAGCCAAGGATCTGGAATCGAACCTGGTACTACGAAGCAGCAGTGCCAACCACTGAGCCACCGTGCCGCTCCACCTTGCAAGAAGGAATAAAACAAATGAATGGCAGGACACGAGGAACTCAGAGAAACATGGGGATCATGGGATGTTTGTAGACAGATCACTGGAGATGGCGGTACAAGTTAATCGAGTGTAAAGTAGGCACACTTGGCTTTATCAGTCAAGGCATCAGTTCAGTTCGATATGAACAACTTACAGCAATTTCCACAGAAAAAAACGAAACCAAATAGAATTGCTGAGGAGACTGTCTCTTCCATGTCCCAAACAATTTCACAATGTGCACAGTCAGTTGCCCACTTCATTTCGACGTTATTGCTTGTGGAAGTGTAATGTTGTCGCGCTGCAGCTAATGGGACTGGTTTAGGAGAGATAGGTGCAACTCGCATTACTCAGAACACAGTGTATGTTTGTAAGCTGCTTTTGGCAAACAATTCTCTTCCGTTTCGTGCATCAGGCAGAACCCTAAAATAACCTCAGAGAGTCTTCAGGGACCGTTATGATTTGATATTCTTTTAATGGCATTCGACTCACTGGGACTTTTGCTTAATCTGGACGTCATTATCAGTCTTTTGCTTTGCATGCAGATCTGAGTTTCAAAAGAAGAAGTTGATATTATTCGATTGGAAGCCACTTCACCTAACCTGCATATTTGGGGACTGTGGGAGGAAACCCACACAGCCACGGGGAGGATGTGCAGACTCCACACAGTCAGTTGCCTGAGGCAGGAATTGAATCCGGGTCTCTCGCACTGTGAGGCAGAAGTGCTAAGTACTGTACCACCGTGCCGCCCACAATATTTAAAGTCGATGACAAGCGTTGACTTTGAAACATACTCATTAAAGATGCGTGTTGCATGGTTTTGTTTAGAGAACAAACAGAGGAAAACGGACTTCCAAAACACCAATAAGCAAATAATATTTTCTGAATTAACATGCAGCGCATGTTCCAAGTTTGTAGTGCTGAAAAAGCACAGCTTGCCAAGCAGCATCCGAAGAGCAGGAGCCTGATGAAGAGCTTACGTTCGAAACGCCAATTTTCCTTTTACTCCGATGCTGACTGACAGGCTGTGCTTTTCCAGCACCACACTCTTCGACTCTGGTCTCCAGCATCTGCTGTCCTCAGTTTTTGCTGTGCTGTGCATGTTGCCCTATACACGACAAGCGGAAAAAAGCAGACGCAGTGAACTTCGGACATTGAACCTTCTTCATCTAATCAGTAGGATGTTTTTTTTTTCTGATCGTGCATTGAAAACACATTTGCTGTCATGTGATTACAATTTTCGCTCTTGTAATGAGGTCATCAGGACGGAGAATTGAATGTTGGCCCTTACTTCAAGGGGATTGGAGTATTAGAGGAGGAAGTCATACTGAAACGATACAAGATGCTGGGCAGACCACGTGTGGAGCACAGAGAGCAGTATTGCTCCTCTTAGTTAAGGAAAAATTGCATTTCAGTGGAGTATGCTCAGACAGTTTGCATTATGATGATCCCCGCTATAGAGGGATTGCCTTATGAGCAAAGACTAAACAACTTGGGACTCTACTCACTGGAGTTTAGAAGAATGAAAGGTGATCTCACTGATACATTTATGGGCTTGACAATGTCAATATTGACAGGATGTTTCCCCCTGATGCGATTGTCTTGGACTAGAGGGCATAGTCTCAGAATAAAGAGGCACAGATTGAAAACTGAGCTGTGGATGAATTTCTTCTTTCAGAGTCTTTGGGAGTCTTTGAAACATCTTCCAAAGCCCTTTGGTATAATTCAAGATGAGAAAGGTAGATTAGAGATTAGATTAGATTAGACAATTACAGAGTGGAAACAAGCCCTTTGGCCCAACAAGTCCACACAGATCCGCCGAAGCGCAACCCACCCATACCCCTACATTTACCCCTTACCTAACACTACGGGCAATTTAGCATGGCCTGCACATCTTTGGACTGTGGGAGGAAACCGGAGCACCTGGAGGAAACCCACGCAGACACGGGGAGAACGTGCAAACTCCACACAGTCAATCGCCTGAGGTGGGAAATGAACCCGGGTCTCTGGCGCTGTGAGGCAGCAGTGCTAACCACTGTGCCACGATTCTAGCTCTGTCGGAGAATCAGGGGAATGGGCAGGAAAGTGGATGTGAGGAAACAGCCACCATCCTGTTGGTTGGGAGAGCAGGATCGTGGGGCAGAATAGTCTACTCCTGTTCCTATGTGTTTTGGTGTGAAAACTAGTTTCTGATCACCATAATTCTGCATTCCCATCAGTAACACAACTGCCAATGCTTTCAGATGAACTATTGCAAAGATCAGTAACTCTGCCACAGGTAGAAATTCCTTCTCATCCTCATCATAAATCAACCTTATTTCCCTTTTCTGCTCGAGATTTCTCTATAATCTCAAGCGTCTCAACAACTCAGTGTCAATTTTTAAGCTATCATCTCTCATGCTCGTAGCCACTTTGTGAATAGGCCCAACCTGGACAATCTTTGACTCTAAGATACACACTTTCAGCCCTGAAAACAGCAGATGAATTTTCTATGATGGTTCACAATGCAGGTGGACCTGTTAGCTAAATAAGTGGGACAAAAGCAATATAACTGTTGGGTATTTCTGCACGTGTGTCCAACAGCAGATTTCAAAATATCTTATTCCAATCGAGCATGTAACAAATTCCAACATTCAACTTGTCTCTTTAAAAACTTGCTGAGACCTTTTACTTATAAAATGAAGTGTTTGCTACTAGATTCTTCTGTGCCATAGCTGTATCATCACTAGACAGTGTTGATACAGAGACCGAGTCATGTCCTGGGAGACTAGTATTAAAATCCCTCCGTGGCTGATGTTGGAATTTGAACCCGATAATAATCTGGAAATCAGAGTTTAGTTATGACCATGAAACCATTGTTGAATATTGGCGTAAGACCCATCTGGCGCAATCATTAATATCCTTCTGGGAAGGAAATCGGTCATCCTTACCTGGTCTGGGCCTCCAGGTCACTGCAATGTAATGGACTCTTAATTGTTCTCTGTGCAATTAAGGATGGCCATTAATTGCTGGCACAGACAACAATGCCCACATTCCATGAATTAATGAAATAAAAATCTTAGTCCACACCTCATCCGAATCATACCCTGGTAGTTAATTTTCACTTCCCAATTGCATATAGGCAGTTAATCTATAATGTGATGGTTGCATTCTTATGCAACCCCGCAATGTCGAAAAATTGCTGGTTTAAAAGTGTGCTTAAAGTGTTGGCGAAGTAATTCCATTACAGACAAAACAAGTTTTCAGAGTTTGCTCTTCAGAAACCGTGTTCGTAATTTATCAATTGCATTACAGCGAATCCATGTTAAAGAATTGCACATTATAGTGGCATGAACTGTACTCCTATTATCTCACATTAGGATCTTTTATTGCGCATTAAATTAATCTATCATTAACTCATTGAACCAACATTGTGACCTCCCGACACCTTGTTACCCCATTTAAGTTTGAAAAGAATTAAGCATTTTCACTACAGTGCACGAAGTCCATTTATCTAGCTCATGACGTTAAGTGTACTCAGTACTGTTACTTGTTACAGCTTTTCAGCCTGATAATGGTTTAATTCGCCAATCTTCATTCACACAGAAGAAAATAATAAAGAAAGCTAATGGAATGCTGGCCTTCACATCGAGATGACTGGAGTATCATAATGCATTATTTGTGCTGCAGTAATACAAAATCCTGGTTAGGCCCCATATGAAGCATTTTTGGGAACCACACCTTAGATCGGATAAAATGGCACAGTGGACGTTCACAACAATGATGCTTGGACTTCAGGATGCAAAGTAATGAGGTGATATTTGACAGATTAGACCACTTCCCTCTATAATTTAGAAAGTTAATCGGTGACCTAATCGAAGATGTTAACTGGAAAAGACAGGGTAGGTAAAGATAAAATATTATCACTCATGGGTGTATTTTAGAACTAAGGAAGGAATAGTCTGAGAATGAGGTCAAGAGCGTTCAGGAAAGATATTTGGAAGCACTTCTCCACACAAGGGGTGGCATACGTTTGGAACTCTCTTCCACAAACAGCAGTTGGTGCTGGATCAGTTATTTCAATCTAAGAGAAAAACGTTTTTGTTAGACCGAATTCCCAAATGGAGTTAGGCCACAATCTGCACGATCTCATTGAATGGTGGAACAGGTTTAAGGTTACTCTTGCCTTCCTGATTCCTAAACAATGCTTTGAGTGCTGGAATAGAGAGGCAGACAGGTGGAGATACTAAAATAGGTGAAGGGGTTGGGGACACTGGACATCTGAAACAACAACAGAATGTACTAGGGTAAATGAGCAGTTTTGGGCGCGTCTGTGGAGACATAAAGCAGAGTTAACGTTTGCAGTCCAGTAACTGTTCTTCAGAAATGAAGAGATGGAGACAGTGCCCGGAGAGAAACAAGGGGAAAGCAGACAAATAACTTGTTGATAGTTGTTTACAGGGAATGTTAACCGCATCCCCAAAATCTGTATAAGTTCCATTCAACACTGCCAACCCATTGTCCACTCCTCGTGATCACTATTGTCCAGCTTCTCTTCTTCACTGGCTTCTGATTAACCAGCCCTTAGTATGCCTACACCTCTCTCTCTCTCTCTCTCTCTCTGTTTCTGAATACCATCTCCCTCTATCTTTCACACTTATCGTCCCTGGTGGGGTGGGGGGGGGGGTGGATTCTAAAAATTAAGGTCAAACAATTTAGGAGAGATGCTGGGAAGCATTTAAGTTGAAAAAATAATTGTTCAAGGGATGTCGGTATCGCTGACTGAGGCAACATGTATTGCTCGTCCCTAATGGCCCAGATGGCAGTCACGTGTAGCCCATTCAAGTAAGGACACCACCTTTCCTTCCCAGAAGGACATTCGTAAATCAGTTCGATTTTTCTTGACAATTGTCATTAGTTGCTTGATCATCATTACACTCTAATTTCCATGTAACAGTTAAATTCAGTTCAGTGGGAGGATTTGAACCCAGCTCTCCATTACCTGCGTCTTGGGAATAATAGTCTACCGAAAATATATACCACACTACTTGTGGGAGAGGTATGGAACTGTCTTCCAAAATCCATATTCGATGCTGGATTAGTCATTTGAAACATGACGTCCCAACTCCAATATTCAATGATCTGAGCAATGAAGGCAAGTGTGCTAAACACCTTCTCAAACATTCTATCTACCTGTGACACAAATGCCAAAGAACTATGTGACTGAACCCCGAGGTATTTGTGCTCGACAAAATTACCCATCTTACAAACCTCTATCATGTCCCCCTCCCCCATGAACCTTCTCTATTGTAAAGGAAGCAACTCGAACTTCTCTCCATCACTTACAGAAAGTTCATTGTTTCTGTTGATCTTCTCACTCAGATGAATCCACAATCAGCTGACCAATATGTGATGGTGTTGAATTGGCAGCTCACAGTTTGACACTCACAATTCAATCGACTTGGCCTGATGTCTGCATATTCAAAATTTCCTGCAGGTTCGTCCTCTGTTGTGCCCTCAGCTCGATTTCCCATCGCCTCCCTTGGAATGATATAATCTGGATCATTTCCAAAGCAAGTTCCACTCCCGTTCGCGACAACAATTTGCTGCTGTCATGTCCGAATATCCGTGGCAACAAGGTAACTGAGCCAAGGTCCTAAGGAACGACGTCCTGGAATTGTCTGGAATGTGGCTAAGAACGTCTATATTCGTCGAATGATAAGATTTTGACGGATGGAAGGAGGTCATTCTTGTCTGTACCAGCTCCTGAAAGAGATACCCAGCTAGAGATACCACTATCCAGCCCAATCTCCACAGTCCTCTCGCATCATCTCTTTCAAACATATATCCAGCTCTCTTTTGAAACCTGTGCAACCGTCTCCACCAATCTCCCATACAGCACATTACAAACTCAACGACCCTCTACATGAAGACGTTTTTCGTCATCCCACTCTCTTATTGACAATAATTGGAATTTTGACCCACTAACGATTGGTAGGCCTGCGAGTGGGAAACAGAATATCCTCCTTTGCCCTGTCAGAATTGGTCATAACTTTCAACAACTGAAAAAGTTCACCACTTCACCTTCTCTGAATCTCTCTAACTTTTTCCTCTGTATCTAAAATCCCCCATTACTCGTTTAATTCTAGTAAATCTCCTTCTCACTCCTTCGAGGGTAGGAACATCCTTCCTTCAATAAGGTATCCAGAATTGAACATAACCAGGCTGGGTAATAGAAGGCCAATTCCCTTCCTAAACCGTATTTCTACATTCAGCTTCAGTTGTCTACAAAGGTAAGGTGTCTCACACACACACACAAAGAAATGTCCGACGGATCAAAGAAATGTTCCCCACGTTTTGACTGATCATCATGACTTAATATTCTCCATTCAATGCATGTTCCCTCACTAGAATTCATTTCTTTTCAGCCTTTTGCTCTCTATTGCAAGTTGGGTTAGCTCAGTTGGCTGGATAGATAATTCTGTGTGATTTATTAATCAGTCTCCCCCTGTCCTGCTACTTTAATTGATCTCTGCATATGTACCCACAACTCCTTTTGCTCCTATAACCCCATTCGAATTGCAACCCCCTACATTTCAGTTTCTTCCACCCAACGCGAAAATTGTGTTGAATCTTTTTGTCTTTATGATGACTAGATTTCCTACAGCGTGGAAACAAGGCCCTTCATCCCAAAGTGTCCACACCGACCCTCCGCAAAGTAACTCACCGAGGCCCATTTCCCTCTGGCTAATGCACCTAACAATATGGCCAATTTAGCATGGCCAATTCACCTAACCTGCACATCTTTGGAGAGTGTGAGGAAACCGGAGCAAACCCATACAGACACGGGGAGAACGTGCAAACAGACAGTCGCCCAAGGCTGGAATCGAACCTGCCACCTTGGTGTTGTAAGGCAGCAATGCTATCCACTGAGCCACCATGCCGCATTTTCTGATATCCACGAGTTAAAACCTGTTTTTTTTTAAATAACAAATGTTCAGTGGTTTTGTTAATTGCCTTTCTACTAACTAACAATATCACTCCACAAGAACACATAGGCTTATGGGGCTAACATATAGGGTTAGGTTGGGTCTATTTAACCCCTCAGGTGCCTGATCCCCAATTCGATAGAACCACGGCTCATCTCATCTCAGCCTCACCTCCACTTTTCTGACGACACTCCCTTTGACCAATGACTCATTAAAAATGTATCTATCCCCTCTTTCAATATATTCTGTGTCCTGGGGGTCAGGGTTGGGCGTTCCCACAGATTCATAACACACTCCACATTTGGGAGAAATCATTCTTCCTTATCACTGTTTTTGATCTGCCTCACTCCCTTCTCCTGCAACGATGACTCCTCTTTCTAGATTATCCCACATGAGGAAACATCCTCTCTCCATCTCCTTTCTCAATACCCCCTTTAGGCCTTATGTCCCTCAGTTAGATCGCATCTCGGCCAAATGCCAAGAAACCGTTCAATCTCTGATCTGAGACAACCCCTTCGTCTCTGGAAATAATCGAGAGAATCTCCTCTGAACTGACTCTAACTGTCCTCAATTAAAGAGATCAAAATTGAAGCAATCACTCCTCATAAGATTAACCTTATATCTTGATAATCAATTCAATGAATCTCCTCTAAACTCCCTTTAATTCAATTACATCCCTCCTCAATTATGGCGACCAAAATTGTACGAAACACTCTGGATGTGGAAACCCCAATACCTTGTACAGTTGCAGCAACACTGCAACACTTTCATTCTCCATTCCTTTAGCAATAAATGCCTTTCTTATTACTTGCTGCGATTGTATACTATTTTCTGAGATTCATGCACAAGGACATCCACATCCCTGTGACCAATATATTTTGAACCTTCTCTCCCATTCACATGATAAGTTGCCTTTTTCAATATTTTTTTTCCACACTAGATAGCCTCACTACTGATGGGACTGATCCACGCACAGTTCAGTGTCCTCGATTTGAACTTTTGTGTTTGAGATCCGCAAAATAGTCAGCCACAAAAGTCCATATACTCCAATTTGTCCGACAAATATTAAATGTCTGGTTTTGCAACCCAGAGTGATTTTCAGCCTACTCAGACTGCTTGAATGCTGTTAGAAGTTGCCAACCACTTCACTAACTTACCTGTGCTACTGGGAACTGCTGGAAAAATCAGCTGGAGAAAATAAGACAGAAAAACGGGGATGTTTTACCGTTAGTATTCCGTTTCACCTGTTTGCAAATGAATCTGTTTTCCTTGACTACTGTGCAAGCAGCAATTACTCTTATGGTCATCTTTCGTTTGTATATGTGCTGACCAATTGTCTGACCACAACACATAACTTTGTATATCAGCCCTTTCAATTTATCTGCCAGTCATCCAACCTGCCCACATCTGCACAACGCACCTCCCAAATGATGTTGTATGATTTGTCTTTTCTTTTTCATAGATTAGGTTAGATTCCATACAGTGTGGAAACAGGCCCTTCGGCCCAACCAGTTTGGACCGCCCTTCCGAACAGTATCCCAACCAGACCCACCTCCTTCTGACTAATGCACCTATCACTATGGGAAATTTAGCATGACCAATTCACCCAACCAGCACCTCTTTGGACTGTGGGAGGAAACCGGAGCACCAGGAGGAAACCCATGCAGACACGGGGAAAATGTGCAAACTACCCCATCACTAGTTGATTCCTTGAGAAATTAGTCTGGTCCTGCATTATTTAACTGCAGAAGTCCATGTGCTGTTGGTACACCCACGATGCCTTCAGGGAGGGAATTCCATCATTTTGACCCCAGGAACAGCCAATATATCCCAAATCAAGACGGTAAGTGGCTCAAAAGATATATGGTGTCCCATCTATCTGCTGCCCTTGCCCTTCTACATGGACGTGGTCATAGGTTTGGAAGGTGCTCTCTGAAGTTCTGCAGTGCATCTTGTGGATGGTATACAGTGGTGTTACTGAGCGTTGGTGATGCAGGGAGAGAATTTTTATAGATGCCATGACACACACACGCACACGCACACACAATTTCAAGTCTACACTACATCAGCAACGTTAGTTTGAAACCCGTTTTGAATCGCGACTGGAGAACGATCGCTAGCATTACCTGCTGGAGTGTTCCACACCTTGGTTCCTGTAGCAGTGTTTAATGGGAAGCAATGTGAGGAGAGAAAGGATCAGAAACAGTGGGACAATGAGTGCTGCCATCTCAGCGGCGTTTGTCTGTGCTGTAATCAGAGAGGAATTTCCTGTCAATATCATAATTCCTTCAGCAAACACAAACCCAGTGTTTCCTGTTCACTGTTGCCCTGACCCCCTGCCCACACCAGTCCATTTGGAGGAAACCCTTGTCTCTGTGAAATTCACTCCAAACCCTCACTGTCACAATGACATCATTGTTTCTGTGCAGTCACTCTCATTAACAATATCCCACCAATTCAACTCAGACTATTAGATGCTAAACTCAAAAGATCGCTCTGCACCCACATTCTCTAAATTGTCGACTATAAATTATTATCCCTCATTTTCACTGCCTGCATATATCAAAGCAAAACTTTCCTTTCTCATCCACCTGTCAGTGGAAACTGGACCATTCACAGAGAAACAGCGAAAATATCAGGAGGATATAATTCGGCCCATCCAGTCTGCCTGCCCATGGCTGATGCTCCAACTCACATCGATAAGTTGCTCTGTCTGAAAACTCGCCCTTGCTATCGTGTACTCTGGTTCATGTTTTTCTTCAATTAAGGGATTGTTTCGATACCAAAGGAAGATGTAATTTCTTTCAGGTCCACGGGAATGTCTGGTTTCACTAAACAGTAGAGTCCTTGAACTGACTTGCAAAATCAATGTCACACCCAAAGCTGAAAGACGAAAGTACAACTTGTAAGATCTATCAAGCCTTACTAGCACATATTACAGTTTAAGTTTAGCGAAGTCTTATAGCAACTGCATTGTGTGTTTGGAGGCAGTTCACATAAAGTTTACTGGGATGATCCTCGGGATGTAGGGTCCGTCTTATGAGCAAAGGCAACACAAGTTGGGATTCTACTCACAGGAATTTCGAAGAATGAGAGGTGATCTCATTGAAACGTGTCAGGATACGATCAATGCTGAGAGGATGTTTCACCTCATGGGAGAGTCCGGACCAGAGGGCATAGTCTCAGATTAAAGCGACACTGATTGAAGAATGAGACAGGGAGGTATTTCTTCTCTCACAGGGTTGGGAGTCTTTGTAACTCTTTGTTGCACTGGACTGTGTGGGGGCAGACTCCTTGTGTACGTTGAAGGCGAAGACAAATGGATTCTTGATCAACTGGGGAATCAACGGAAAAGGGCAGGAAAGGGAACATGAGGAATTTTGGATCAGCCACGATCCTGCTGGATGGCAGAGCAGGAGAGACAGAAGCTTGGGAAATCTCGGGATAATCAGCACGTAAAGACTCTATCATCTCAATTCTGATCCGAGAATGCCTTCCATCTGAGGTGCTAATGGCCTAGTGGTATTATTGACTATTAATTATTAATCCAGTGACTTGGGATCAAAGTCCGCCATGGCAGATGCTGGAGTTTGAAATCAGTTAGTAAAAATCTGTAATTAAGAGTCTAATGATGACCTTAAATTAACAGCTGATTGTCAGGGGAAAAAGAAAATCTGATTCACTAATGTTCTTTAGGGAAGGAAATATGCCAGCAGTACCTAAGCTGACATACATGTGACTCCACACCCACAGCAATGTGGTTGACTCTTAACTGCCCTCTGGGCAATTAGGGATAGGCGATAGGTGCCAGCCTATTGCCAATCAACTCTCATTGGCAATCAGCTAAAAAGGTATTGGGATGGAATATCGAGGCAACAAGTTAATCATCTATTTTAGTAACATGCAAACGATAATACAAATAGTATGAAGACTGCCGGATGGTTAATATTGAGAGGGAATGTGTTAGGTTACAGTTGATTCAGTCAGATGGAAAGTTCAGTGACACATGGAGTTGAATTCTGGTTAATGGGAGCTGATGCACTTTGGAAAAATGGCGGACTCAAAGAATGATAGGACACAAAGGGATCTTGGGGTATTTGTACACAATTTCCAGAAGGTGGAAGGACAGCTTAATAGTATTTTTAAGAAGGGAGAAGGGACACTTTCCTCCATCTGTAAAAGTGTATGTTATAAGAGTGGAGAGGTGATGTTGGAGTGGGACAAGTCTTTGATGACGCCACAGCTGGAAAACTGTGTGCAGTTCAAGTCTCTGCACAATAGAAGGATGCGACTGCGTTGGACGGGTATGGGGGGAGATTCCCCAGCATGTACCCTTGGATGGAACATTTCAGCGATGAAGAGTTTTTGGATAAGCTTGAGTTGTTTTGTTTTGTGCAGCGAAGACTGTGGGGCGATCTGATTGAGGTGTGTAAGATTAAGAGGAACATGTATAGGGGGATAGGAAGCAGTTGTTTCCTTTAGTCAAAGGTTCTGTAACAAGGAGGGGAGGCATGATTTTAAAGTGAAAAGCAGGAGATTCAGAAAGGGATTTGAGGATAGTTTCACCCAGAGGGTAAGAGGATCTGGATTTCACTACCTGTGAGGATAGTTGAGGCGGGGTACCTCCCAGCCATTAAAATGCTCACGGTCACCGCTTTGTAATGTCATAACATTCAGGGCTGTGAGCCTAGTGCAGGAAAGTGGGGCTAGTGTATAGGTCAGTGCAGTGCTGATGGGCCGAAATGTTTCTTCTGTGTTGTATGTGACCACGACTCTATGATTCACTCACTAAAGTAATTGAGAAGCTAAAGTAACTTGGAAATGAAAAGGCCTGGTTGTTCCAGATCAACAGGAACTCCCTCGCTGTATTGTAACTGGGAACAGTGAGCAAACCATGGGAGATGGTGAAGCTGGTTTGACACTGCTTCCATAATCAGCTGGGCTCTCAGCAATATTTAGGATGTGACAGAGTGTACGATTCAGCCATGTCAGGATAGAATGTTGACACAGTGTAGGGAGAAAGGGACATGCCAGAGTGCAGGATGAGGTCCAATGTATGATACGGCGAAGTGAAGGGCGAGGCCAGTGAAGGGTGACGCACGGTTTAGGAATTGGCCGAGTGCAATGTGAGGCCCAGTTTAAGATGTGACTCAGTGTCGGAAGCAACGTAGTTTATGATGTGGCTACGTTTCCATTGTGGCCGACTGTAGGATCTCATCTAATTTAGCATGTGGTCCAGTATAGGATGCTTCACAGCTTGGTTTCAGGCCCAGTGAAAATAAGGCCCAACTTAGGACTTGACCCAGTTTATAATACGCCCAGTTGAGGATGAGGCGTACCAGTTGAGGATGATTGAGATGTGGCGTACGTAGAATATTTCCAGGTTTAGGATGTAATACATATTGGAACAAGATCCAGTTTAGGATGTTGTATAGTTTATGATAATGCCCAGTTTAGGATGAGGGCCAGATCAGGATGTTATCCAGTTTAGGACGAGGCCCAGTTTCAGATGAGGTCCAGTTTACGATGTAACACAGTTTATAATGAAGTTCAGTTTAGGATATGACCCAGTTTATGATGTGGCCCAATTTGGGATTTGGCCCAGTTTGGAACGTGGACCAGCTTGGCATGTAGCCCAGTTTGGAAAGTAGCTCAGTTTGGAATTTGGCCCGGTTTGGGACGTGGTCCAGTTTAAAATGTGGCCCATTTCGAATCTTAGATTAGATTAGACTACATTAGATTACTTACAGTGTAAAAACAGGCCGTTCGGCCCAACAAGTCCACACCGACCCTCCGAAGAGCAACCCACCCAGACCCATTCCCCTACATTTACCCCTTCACTTAACACTACAGGCAATTTAGCATGGCCAATTCACCTAACCTGCACATTTTTGGACTGTGGGAGGGAACCGAAGCATCCCGAGGAAACCCATGCAGATACAGGGAGAATGTGCAAACTCCACGCAGAGAGTCACCTGAGGCAGGAATTGAACCCCGTCTTTGGCGCTGTGAGTCAGCAGTGCTAATCACTGTGTCACCGTGCCGCCAGAATCTTGGTCCAGTTCAGAATGTGGCCACGTTGGGAATGAGGCAAAGTTTACACTTAGTCCCAATTTAGGATGGGACCCAATTTGGGTGAGGCGCAGTTTGGAATGTGGACCAGTTTAGGGTGAGGCCCAGTTTAGGGTGAGGCCCAGTTTAGGATCATGTCACGTTTACTTTAGGTCCCAGTTTACAATGAAGCCCAGCCTCGTCAACAATGTGGGTAAATCTCTCAGGAGCAGGTAGGTCTTGAAACCAGTTCCCAGATCATTTGTGTCTCCGACTGAAAAGTGGATCACTATCAAGAAACCAAGAGGCCTCCTACTATTCTGATTTTTTTCTGGTCCTGATGGTCAACATTAAAATCTGGAGAGCTCGAGAATTCCCTCCCTTGGGAAGTAGGATAGAAGCACTCCATTCATCGCTGTGTCTTTGGGACTTGATGAATGGAACAGTATGATATATTGCGTGGTCTCTCTGCAAAAACAGGATTGTTGTTCGACACAGAGTACATACATCAACACTCAACGTTGACGTACTTATAGTCACCACTTGGAAAGGTTCACTTTGTGAAAACATGTTCGCAATTAGACACTGGTAAGAGCCTCTAGTTTTACTGCAAACTCTTCCGCTGAAGTCATAAGATTTGAACTTGTAATAGTTTTTCTTATACCAGGAAGTCTTTATAAATCTGTTGTTGCACTGATACTTCAGAGTGAACCATTCTCCTTCTTGTTGACACCATCCCTGGGATTAGTTATGACGACCTCTGAATATTGGCCTGCCGAAGAACAAAAACAATCATTTCTAATGAATGAAACATCAAGCGAAACCTTTCACTCTTCATCGCAGTTCATGCCTTTGATTTTTCTGCCCAATGCAAAATATGCAATTGGTCGATTAATCAACGTTTCGCCTCATCAACACCTGTTCACCACCGACAAGGCACAAGTCCGGATTGTGAGGGAATACTCCCCACTTGCCTTGATGGTTGCAGCTCCAGTAACAGTAGAGAAAATTAACACTATCTCGGGACAAATCAGCACCCACTTGATTTAAACTATATCGACAAATATCTACTCCCACTACCATCGATGCTTAGTAGCAAAAGTGTATATCATCTAAAGATGCATTGCAGACATTCGCCAAAGAACCTCAGACAGCACCTTCCAACCCCACAACCACTTCCATTTAGAAGGACACGGTATGCAAACACATGGGAACACCACACCCTACAAGTTGCCCTCTGAGCCACTCACCTTCCTTATTCGCAAAT